>NC_057766.1:20707890-21007890 GCF_010389155.1 Erigeron canadensis | reverse complement strand
TATTAATAAATAGAGGTGAATTTATAGTTGAATTGAATTAGGGTTTTAAAGGGGGATTTTAGAGAGAGAATTTAGAGAGAGAAAGTGGGGGGAAACCAGGGAAGGGGGAAAGGAAGGGAGGGAATTTTTGTGTTCGGACAGATGTGTTGGAGGGAAGAATGTATTTTGGTAGGTGGATCATGGTCCTTGTAGTTTATAACTTTTACATATCAGTCCTTGTAGTTTTTTTGTTTGACTCGGTGAACTATAATAAGACCTAGGATACAACGTCTGTTAATATTTTATTGGTACAAATTTATGTTGATGATATTATTTTTAGTTTCAGCGAATGTATGTACAAAGGTTTTCTAAAATTCATATCATCTGAGTATGAATTAAGTTTGATAGGTAAATTAACATTTAACAAAATCAAGATTGAATTTTCATCAATCAAAAACAATATTTTAAAGATTTATTAAAAAAAATATCAACTTGATCTAATTCCATAAAAAAAAAATACATCTATTTTTGCACCACTAAATTTGAATTCTGATCCAAAAGGAAAACCAGTGAACAACATTATCTATAGAGGCATTGTGGACTCACTAATGTATTTAACTGTCAATAGACTGCAACATGCCTTTGTGCTAGATTTCAGTCTAATCCAAAACAATCACATATTTTGCTATTAAGCATATTTTTCGATAGTTGAAAGGGTGCCCTGGCCTTTGTATTTGGTTTCCGAAAGGCTCAGGACTAGATCTAACGAGTTATTTTATTCATATTCAAATCATGCAGGTTGTAAAATAGTACGAAAATCCACAACTTGAGGTTTTCATTTCCTTGGTCAAAACTTGTAAGTTGAACTATTAAGAAGTAGACTTCAGTCTCTATGTCCACTGCTGAGGCATAGTACATTCTGTCGGGCAATGGTGCCCTGATTCTCCAAATTCTTCTATTATTGTTCCTCTTCCACCACCTATAATAAATATTCCATAGAATGTAGAGTATTTTGTTACACTTCTTCTTCCTTCTTCAATTTCTTTAGTTGTTATGAGCATTGAGGCAGTTTCCAAAACTATGTTGCCTCTAGTATCTCTAACCATGGCCGGTGTAGAGGATGGCCAAAGTGGTCAACGGGTCGAGGCCCGATATTTTAGGAGGTCTGAATTTTTCTAGTTTTTATAGTTATATATATACGTGTGTAATTATTTAATTCTATTTTAAACTCTAACCATCATCTAAAAATTAAAACATATAATTTAACCCATAAAAAAACTAACGTATATATCTTTTATTGGATTGAACAAAGAGTTATCATCACTTATCGAAAACTTGAAATTGATCAAACGACGCTTGTTGTTTTTTTTCAATCTTTCATCGTTCCACTCTTTATTTATTTGGCAAGACAAGTTGTAAGTCCCTCGGGTATTGTACTCTTATCGAACCGAGATTGACTTAAGGATATGTCGAGGTGCGGAAATTCTTCGAGATAACCCACGGTATTTATATCAACCTTTAGATGATATATACATAACACTATATATATATATATATATATCTTTTTGCGTGAATGTAAACACTCGGGGGAACGGCTCTCCGGATTCACTTTACCAAACACGTGGTAATCTAAATCTACGAGCCGTTCGGGGGCCGGGTGTGTGTTTGTGGTTCGTGCACGAGAGGAGTATCACCCACAAGACAAACCGTGCGTGTTCTTGGTTTTCTCTCTCTAGGATTTGCTCGTTTCTCTCTCTACACTCTTGTTGGAACACGAATGACACACACCCTCTATTTATAGGCAAGGACCAGGAACACACAAAATCCTATTTACGTGTTTCTGAACACGCAAGGCCCAAAAAATTTTGCTTGTTTCATTGGTCAAGGCTCATTAGGGTTTTGGCCTGTTTTGCGTGTTTCCCTGAACACACAAAACGTTTGAGTGTTTTTGTGGTCAAGCATACTTTTGCTTGTTAGGTCCAGTTTTGCTGAAAACTGGATCTCTCCAGTTGCATCTGGAGAGCATGAAGAATTGTCCGAAATATTTGAAGTCCAGTTGCAATGTACAGTTTATGCAACTGACGACTTCCTCCAGTTGAGATCTAAAGACTGTATCTGAAGACCTTCCAGTTGAAGTCGAAAACAACAAGTGGAAGAAAGAGAACGGCAATGGCAGCGAAGCCCAGTTGGCATTCTACCAGATTAATCAACTGGAGATCCTCCAGTGTAAATGCCTTTACAAAGCTTTACACTAATTACGAGGAGGACCTTTTACACTACATCCTTTTACCCGGATAATAATCTTGTCTGTGGATAAAAGTGCAAAGATGTAGAGTGGTTGAATAAAGTAACCTTTTGTCTTACTTTATTTAGCACACACAAAGAATTATTTACTAATACTTTTGTGTGCTGTCAACCATATTTGTACGTCGAAGTTGAGATCCCAATACTCAATCTTCGACTATAAATAAAGGTCCTTGCACAAGCATTTTTACAACTTTGCAAACACATACATTCTGCAATATTGTTGATGAACTTGTGCAATATTCTCTCAATCGCAAAAAGGAACATTTCACAACTCTAAGTGTTTCGATTGTTAAGAGAACTTCCAAGTATAGATCAATTGTATTTCATAGGTTGTTAGGATATTTACATCTTTGTATTATCTTGGTTCCGCAACAACCTTGTATTTTATTTAAACAATCATAAATAAAATACACTTGAAAATTACATATTGTCTCATCAATTTACTTACTTGTACCTTACTTGTTGCATCGTATTTACTTATTTGACTTGTCACCTTAATAAGTATACCTCCAGTCAACCTGGTACACTGTTCACTCTAAACTGGTCAAGTCCAGATTAAGTGAAAGTGTTGCAAAGTACACTCACCATTGACATAGAGGTGTCTTCAGCACTCATCTATTCGTAGTTAGGGACTTACATTGCTTGTTTCCACAGAAACTCTCAAACCATCTGAGACTTCTTGAGAACAAGCATACTTTTGCTTATTTCGTAGAAACTCTCAAATGACCATTTGAGTGTTCTTACTTTGAACAAGCAAAACTTTTGCTTGTTCCTAAGAATCCTCAAATAACACTTAAGATATGTTGAGTAAATGTCTTTGCTGCTATCAAGACGCAGAACCGACATTTTACTCAGAGTTAATGTCTTTACTGCTGTCAAGACGCAGAACCGACATTAACTCAACTAATGCTTTAACTGTTGTAAATATACGCAGAACTAGCATTAGCCTTCGACAACATTTCAACTGCTGTGAATACGCAGAAACAACGTCGTCTATATTACCTATTCGAAGTGTATATATAAGATAATGTTTACACTGCTGTAAATACGCAGAAACACAATTATCTTAACTTCCTTTTGGAAGTACATTAAGTTAATATCTCAACTGCTATTAAACGCATAAACAATATTAACTTAATGACTCTTTACATGTTATGTCTAAAACCTGCAAAATACAAATAATAAACAAACACAAAAACATAATTGGATCCCAATTGACTCAACAAAATATGCCAAGGTAATATTATGGACAAACGGTAATTACAAGATAATTACAAGACTTGAACTTATAAATAAATATACTTCACATATCTAGAATGCTTATGTCACTGAGAATCATTAACTAACACAAGTAGTATAGATAATATATAATATATATATATGTTTGTATGTATAAAAATAACATATTATTATTAAATGATATAGAAAATATTATTATATAAAAAACAATAACATAGCATAGCAGTTTGTTCTTTGTCATTTTCTATAGATTTTTTTATGTTGGTTTAAACCTATCGAAATCTTATTTATGTCTTTAAGTTTTAGAGTTAATGCATATGATATAACGTTTGTTGTCGTTTTTAGAGATTACTTTATATAATATAACCTGTTGCGTTTAGCTTACGAGTCCTTATCTTAACGCTCGGTCTGGATCCATAAATCTTCAGAGAAAACCATGTCTCTAACACACATTGTTGCCTCTCTAGTGACACATCCTCTAAGGTCACTAGAGGCACAAGTGGTCACCTTCATTGCCAACCTAAAAAAGGTGGATGATATTCAAACGGTCATCAAGAAAAATACCAAGCCCACTACTAAGTTCCTGAAATCAATCAGTACAAATTAAAAGGCACTTGACTTTGGGTTAAGTTTGCAGATATTGAAGACTTGGTATTCAACAAGCTCAATGAGTTGGTCGAGAGTTGGAACACAATTTCCAGAACTCTAAAAGAAGCCTTCGACCTTACTCAAACAAAGGTTCGCTCCTGAATCTCCAGTTTGTTGGGGTCTGCTGTAAGAACTTCTGGTGATGATATTAAGGAGATTGAGAAGCAGGTTAAGTTGTTTATTGAAAATCCGGGAGTGAATACTAGAGTACTTGGGCAATAGATTTTTTGAGTTAGTTGGTCAGCAGATCAATGATAATTTAGCTACCAGAGAAGATGATCTGATTAAAAAGGTGATGACTGAGAACACCAAGATTGACCCTCCACAGGTTGACCTATCTCCAATAACTTCTGTGATCACTCTGTTGAAGGGAAGTCTAGATAATCTGGCTACCAAGGTATTCGAACACTCTACTGCAATAACAAAGACGGCCACTTAAATTGTGAAAGAAAAGGCTAAAGAAACTAAAGCTGCTTTTTATAGGCCTTTCCACGGATGATCTCAAACTAATGACTAATATTAATATTTTACAAGAAAATGTTGTTCAAGATCAACATATGCACATAAACAAAGCCGACAATGTGATGAGGGTCATCAAATTATTGTGCGCAGTCTTAAGAGAGTGCAACACCAACTAGTCGTCAAACATGCTAAGCAAGCTTCTCTAGAGTGCAAGTTCATGGGAAACTCCTCAAAAAGCTTTAGGCTTTTCCAAGGGGGAAGAGACGAGTAGGTTTGGATCAAACATTGTTGAATAATTTGATGGATTGACCATAGCCTTGATTGCAGCTATGAAAAAGAAAGTTGCCAGTACTAATGTTGGTGAACCAGTGATAGAGGAGTTTTGGGATACTAATGTTGATCTCAGGGGGGGAAAAAGAAGTGGCCATTGTTGTTTCTACTTCATTTGGGAAACAAAAGAAAGTTGTTGGTACCGATGCCAATGAGCAAGAAGGTGCTGAAGAAGAACAAAGTCTTCCTCCAGTCTTCAATGAAGATCATTTAGTCTGCAGGTTGCTGGCACTGCAATTAAAGAAAGAAAAAGAGAAGCTAAACAGATGCAAAATGCTGCCAGGATTAAGAAGAAAGTACTTGGTGCTTTGGATGCCAATGATGATGGTTTGTTGGGGATCACTTTGGACAATACTTAAAGATAAAAGATCATCCAGGTCACTGAGATGGAGATTGAAAAGGACAATCCAAATGATGAAGCTTCCTTCTCCAGAGCCACAAATGTTCTTGTTGAAGTATGAATAAAGTCTAATGCGGATGCTTTAAAATCTGGTAGGGCAAAGATTGCTAAAATGGTGAAAAGTATTCTGAACCCACATAAGCCCAAGGGTCTTGCAAAAAGAAAGCTAACAAGGGAAACAGACCTAAGGTCTTGGGTTGAGCCAGTTGTAAAGGTGACCAATGATGACATAAAGGATGCAGTTGTAACTATTAGTAAGGCCTACCAAAAAACCGAACAATGAAGAAGAAGCAAGTCTTACTATCGGGATATAATGAGCAGGATAGGACATGGTGGAAAGATTACCAAACTACTTGTGTCAATCAAGCCCGATAACAAAATTACTAATCTACTTGTGTCATTCATATACATTAATTGTAAATAATATACATTAATTGTGTCATTCTAAGATAGTTAGCAATATCGGCAAATCAAGGACCTGTTTCAAGCTTCATCAAAAACTCATCAGGAAAATCATCATTAATTTCATGCTCTTGTAACTCCTAAAGGTGAGGGTTTTCGAGCCTACTTAAGTGATCGGCCGCCACATTTTCCGCTCCCTTTTTATCCTTGATCTCTATGTCAAATTCTTGCAAAAGCAAGACCCAACGGATGAGACGGGGTTTGGCATCTTGTTTGGAAAACAAGTACCTCAATGCGGAATGGTCGGTGTAAACTATGGTCTTATTCAAAACCAAGTAGGGACGAAATTTCTCAAAAGCATACACAACGGCCAATAACTCTTTCTCAGTCACAGTGTAATTTTGTTGGGCCGGATTCAAGGTCTTGCTAGCATAAGAAATAGGGCGGAAATGTTTATCCTCCCTTTGGCCTAAAACGGCCCCTAAGGCAAAGTCGCTAGCATCACACATCAACTGGAATGGTAATGACCAATTAGGGGGAGTCATAATGGGAGCATTAGTCAAATTCTCTTTCAACAAGTTGAATGCATCAAGACACTATTTATCAAACAAAAACGGGACATCCTTCTCCAACAGCTTGGTCATAGGCCGGGTGATTTTAGAAAAATCTTTTATGAACCTACGGTAAAAACCGGCATGACCAAAAAAGCTTCTAACAGATTTAACATTTGTGGGTGGAGGCAATTTACATATCACATCAATTTTAGCTTTATCAACCTCTAACCCTTCCTTAGAAACTTTGTGTCCCAAAACAATGCCTTCTTTAACCATAAAGTGGCACTTTTCCCAGTTTAAAACCAAATGTGTCCGTTCACACCTTTCCAACATCTTATCAAGACTAACTAGACAATTTTCAAAAGAATTTCCAAACACAGAAAAATCATCCATAAAAACTTCCATGGATGTTTCAATCATATCCTGAAAAATAGCTATCATACAACGTTGGAAAGTCCCCGGGGCATTACAAAGACCGAATGACATCCTCCTATAGGCATAAGTGCCAAAGGGGCAAGTAAAAGTGGTCTTCTCTTGGTCTTTCGGGTCAATGGGTATTTGAAAGTACCCAGAGAACCCATCCAAAAAACAAAAATACTCATTCCCGACGAGCCGTTCGAGCATTTGATCGATAAAGGGCAATGGGAAGTGATCCTTGCGGGTCTCATCATTTAGTTTCCGATAGTCAATACATACCCTCCAACCCGTGACAGT
Source organism: Erigeron canadensis (assembly GCF_010389155.1). Lineage (NCBI taxonomy): Eukaryota > Viridiplantae > Streptophyta > Magnoliopsida > Asterales > Asteraceae > Erigeron > Erigeron canadensis. The sequence continues at coordinate 21,000,855 of NC_057766.1, read as the reverse complement.
TCTTGTGGGAATCAATTCATTTTTATCATTTAAGATAACGGTCATCCCACCCTTTTTCGGTACACAATGTACCGGACTCACCCATGAACTGTCCGAGATGGGGAATATGATTCCCGCATCCAATAACTTAATGACTTCCTTTTTTACAACATCTTTCATGTTCGGATTCAATCTCCTCTGTCTTTGCACAACAGGTTTGACATTATCAACAAAGTTTATTGTGTGCTTACAAAATTCTGGACTTATACCCGGAATATCGGAAATTTTCCATGCAAAGGCCCTTTTATGAGCCTTTAAGACAGTAATAAGCCTAGATTTTTCATCCTCCATTAAGGAAGATGAAATGACAACAGGGAGTAAAGAAGTACCTTCTAAGTATGCATACTCCAAATGATCCGGAAGTGGTTTGAGCTCCAAATCGGTAGGAGGGCTCTCAACCGAAGTAGGCACCCTTTTGGTCCTATCAACCTCGATCTCTTCAAAAGATTCATCTTTCGGTGGAGTTTCATCAATGCTTAGTTCCATGATTTCTTGCATCATCTCATCAACCATCCCCCGTTCTTCTTCATTACAAGCTAACAAAGCTTGCCCATCCTCCATGTCTAAGTAATCCATTAGCTCTTTTTCCAAAGCGTCCTCTTCTTCAACAATATCTATCCTGAAACAAGATTCATCACAAGAGTAAGGATGTTTAAGAGCCCTATCAACGTTAAACACAACTCGGTTATCACTTACACCTAGAGAAATTTCCTTGGCCTTAACCCAGATGATAGCATCCGCGGTCATTAGAAATGGGCGGCCTAGGATAAGAGGCACATTTACATGCGCCTCCATTTATAATATAACAAAATCTACCAAGAAAATCATATGTCCCACTTTAATCTGCAAGTTTTCCGCTATTCCCATGGGATATTGGAACGATTTGATCCGCAAGCCTAATGCTCATGCGGGTCGGGGTCAATTTACCTAGGGACAACTTCTTATAGACCGAATAAGGCATTAAATTAATGTTGGCTCCAAGATCGGCCAGTGCCTTATACAATTTAATTCCAAAAGAACAAGAAATAAGAAAACTCCCTGGATTTCCAATTTAGGGGGTATCTCGTTCTTTATGATGGCGGAAACCTGGGCACTCATCACCGCCGTTTTGCCTTCTTCAAGCTTCTTCCTATCCGAAATGAGATCCTGGAGAAACTTTGCATAGTTGGGCATACCTGCAAGAAGATCAACTAACGGGACAGTAATATTAACATTTTGAATTAAATCAACAAACTTCTTAAAGTTTTCCTTGATCTTCCCCTTCTTCAACCAATGAGGAAACGGCACCTTCGGTTGGTAAGGCTTCACCGGAGGTGTCTCAACAGTAGGTTTCTCAACATCTGTAGACGGAACAGCCGGAGTCTTCACGGCCGGGCTCGGCTCCGTCTCAAACTCTTCATCAACAGTTTCTTCATCTGCAACCTGCACAGGAGGAGTAACAACCTTAGGTAAAGAATTTGTAGAGTCATAAGTTTTACCTGCTCTTGTTGTGATTGCGTTCACTTGTTCATTCCTAGCATTCGGATGGTTGTGTTTGGTTTCAGATCCTTGGTTGTTCTGCTGAGGCTTAGGATTCTGCTGAGTATTACTCGGTAAGGTACCGGGCTGCCTGTTTGAAGTTCCTAGCCTTTCAAGTTTTGACTCAATATCCTGAAATGTTGCTTGAGTACTCTTCGAGCTCTGCTCAAGCTTATTAGCCAACCCATCCAATCTGGTAGTCATAGCATCCCATTGAGAGACCATCTTCTCATTAGTAGCCTTCTGGTCTCCTACCAAATCTTTCATGATATCTCTCAATTCAGCATTTGCATTCTGCTAATTGTTGAACCTGCTAAACCTGCTTCCACTAAAACCAGAATTATTAGCATTAAAATTAGATGAAGGAAAAGAAGTACCTGATGACCGGTTTTGATAATCGGTATTCTGATTAAAGTTCCCATGCTGATTCTGGACATAGTTGACTTTTTGAGCCGGCTTATCCGGGCAATCCTCTGAATAATGCATGTCCCCACAGTAGTCACACCCATCAGCAATCACCTTAACATCCCTTTCAATGCTTTTAAATCTCACATCTTGGTTGTCAAACTTCTCGTTCATCAGCTGTGTAAGAGCTTTGACTTCAGCAACCAAACTTGATTCCTCACTACTCTCCAGCTTCGCGACAGTCTTACTACCAGTTCTCTTGCTTACAAGCTCTTCACGATCCGAAAACTCCTTAGCCATATCATCTAAGATTTTGTAACCTTCAGCCGGGGTCACATTGTTCAAACTTGCTCCAAATGCCCCTGCTAATTCCCTTCGAGTTCTCTTTAGCAAACCATCATAGAAGATTTCAACCACTGCTTATGTCGTATATAGTCTAACTGCGTCGCAGTTTCATGTAATTGCGAAGCAGTTTTATCCTCGACCAAGATTACTGCGACGCATGACCAAACTGCGTCGCAGTTTGCGTTGACTTGCGTTGACCAACATTGACTTCTTTGACTTTCTTCTAATCTACACTCTATTGGCTCGTAAAACGTCCGTAAGCACTCGTTTTGCTCCAAAAACTTCGTTTTCTTCAGATTAGCGCTTAGGTATCTGTTATCAACCTGAAACACTAACAAATACTATAAACGCACCAAATGTATACGAAAAACGAATCTTAAACATCGATAATCGACTACTTAAGCTATGGGAAATGGGAATAAAATATGACATATCACACACCTTGAGGACAAGGTGTGTTTTGGGGGAGGGAGTAATGATATGAATCTGATAGAATGATATGAAATAAAAGTATAAGGGTGTTAAGTGTGTTTTTTAATAGTTTCTTATTCTTGGTAACTACTTGTTCACCAAGTTAGGTTAATATTAGGTTAAGTCTATTAATAAGGCCTTGCAGCCATTGTGTTTAGGCAGGAAAATATGTGTCGGTTCTTTATGAACTATTAGAAGTTACTTGACTAAAACCAGTTGTGGAGTTGCTGGAGCTCTAATCCAGTTATTTACCTATCACTCAATTATCGTTTCTTTGTGTTTACTGTTGTGTTACTTATGTTTCTTCTGCATAATCAGTTTGGTTCATATCATAATGCCATACACCTCTCACCTCGTCAATGTTCACCTTTACCTTTAAAATCCAGCATGGTGGGAGTTTGGAAAAATATTACCAAACTAAACTCCCACCTTGTCTCTTTTGATATTGCTTTCGAGTCCTTGTTCACGGGTAAGGTTGGAAACGACAACAATATCAGACTCTGGCTTGACTCCTAGAATGGTAACGCACCGCTCTCTTCTTCCTATCCGGACCTGTTCAGATTGGAGAAGCACAAATCTTGTCTCATACAAGACCAAGACCGCTACAAGAGAGAGGGTTTGTCCTCTCGCTGGGAATGGCAATGGAAACACAATCCTTCATCTTCTGTGGAACTTCAACAACTACAAGACCTACTGTCCCATACTTCACAACTCTCACTCTCTGACTTAGAAGATTCTTGGAAATGGCTACACAAAAAGCTCACCTCGGACCCCATTTCTGGACCTTCCCCTGGAATAATCTTGCACCTTTAAGAACCAATGTTTTGGGCTGGAGAATCGAGCTAAATCGATTCCCCACAGCAGACCAGCTGATACAAAGAAATATCCCCCAAGTCCAACCAACTTGTTCACTCTGTCGTAACCATAATGAAACAGCAACACACCTCTTCATTGACTGTAATTTTGCGAACTCTCTATGGTCATACATCCTCTCCTGGTGTCGTCTACCTCTGATCAAGCCACAAAGCTGTCGTGATCTTTTCGAGTTAACTACAGCAGCCTCCATACCAACTCAAAAATAGAAAATCTTCAATGTAATCCTTTTAGCATATTGCTGGATTATTTGGAAATCTAGGAATCAGGCAATCTTCTCCAACAAAGCTCCATCACTCAGATTGGCTTTCAAAGAAATAAAGTCACTCAGCTATCTCTGGATAACACAACGATCATCACGACCCGGACTTGATTGGACAAATTGGAGTACTTTTAGCTTAGACGATGTTGTATAACCGATCTGTCGTCTGTATATTTTCCCTTGTATCCTAGCTTCTCGCTAATTTTGATCTCTTTAATAATATTGAACATAGTTTTGATCTCTTTAATAATATTGAACGTTCAAAAAAAATAAAATTAATTAAACTTTATCTATGAAATTACTATATTATCTCTATACCTTTTAATTAAATACTAGTTTTCATGGTTCTCAAACAATTTTATAGTTAGTCAAAAGGGAAAATGAGAACAAAAATAATATCGACAGATATGAAAACTAGAATTTCATTCATTAATATGTATAAGGTTAATATTGAAATTGTATAAATACACTTTAATTGATTAATTATCAATTAAAAAACAAAAATCCCAATAATACTTTGTTCAGTTAAAAGCTCCATGGATAAATAACAATCTAAATAAATAGATCCCCATTAATATCTCAATCATATATATCGAACTAGAGTGCAGCGGGTATCCCCAAAGCAAGTGTTTGTTTGTTTAAAGTGACCCCATGATTTTTTAATCTGGGTGATAAAAGTGATATCCCAAAGCAAGTGTTTGTTTGTTAGAAAACTCTTAAAAAAAGTGTTTGTTAGAAGAGACATTATTTCCAATGATTTATAATCTGGGTGATAAAAGTCATCCCAAAGCTAGCACGTGTTTGTTTGTTAGAAAACTATTAAAAAAAGTGTTTGTTAGAAGAGACATATTATCATTTTCCATGATTTTTTAAATCTGGGTGATAAAATTGATCGATCCCAAAGCACATGTTTGTTTGTTAGAAAACTCTTAAAAAGAAGTGTTTGTTAGTAGGGTCACAGTCTAGTAGACTTGATGAAAGCTACAATTAAATATCAACCATCACTCGCACATATCGGAACTTATACTTGAAGTCTGGAATATAATATATCCGACATGTTACTCCAAAGCAGTCAACGTTTACTTCGCCAGGTGCCCAGGCCGGTACGCTTTTTCCGATGGTCGCACATGCGTACTGTCATGTTATTTCAAACTCAATGTTTACAGCTAGCTTCTTCAGGTACGACCGTCCCAGAGGTCGATTACACTCTCTCCTGATCGACTCCTCTTTTATATCTGTATATATATACACGTATATATCTATTTGACATGCAAGAAAACTAAGGATTCTTTTTAAGTTTTATACCCATTTCATATACTTTTCTACTTTCATGTATTCAAATTATAATTTACACACATAAATCGGTCATAAAAACAGTTGTTTTACTAATCCAAATCCAATACAATAAAACTATCAAAAGCTGTGATCCATCGTTGTCGACCAAAGAATCTACTGTGTACGAGCATCATCGTCCAAGTAAGGTTTATGATTACACTTACTTAGTAGTTTATATTAATTTGTTATATTTATATTGGGAAATGATATTCGTACCACGACTTTTGATGGATGTACCACAACGTACAAGTTTTACAACTGATTATACAAACCAGTATTGCACAGTTGTGGTAAATCTATCAAAATAAGTGGTACTAATATCACTTCCCATTTATATTATATTGTGTTGTAATGTTGTTTTGGGTCATCATCATCTAGATATAATTAATTATACATAATCCGGTTTACGGGCCACGTTATATGTAGTTTTTGGTTTCCGGTCAGGACCACAACTACATACACCGTCTCAGTTTTTGGCCAACGATGGTCCCCGTACTATGTAGTATTCAATATGTTAGATTTGGATGACATGAATTTAGTTTTTTTGTAGTGTTACCTAGGTGCATAACTTTAATATATATATATATATTTGAAAAATACAAAAAACTTCATAAAAATTAATTAAATTCTTATTATTTTCAAATGTCGATCTCTAGCTAGCTACTCGATCAAATGGATACTTCAGGCCCTTCCAGCAGCAACGCCGTGATTGAAGAAGGTATACATGGTAGACATTATCCTTTTGATCATTAATTTAATTATATTTATAATATATATGTTCTAATTAGACCTCGACAATGCCTATACAGTATCGGAGAAGCTTAAAAATACCTACGATAATTCGCTAACGCCTATGGTTGTGGGGGCTGGAGCTAACACAACGAACATCAGCATCCCAGAAAAAGAAATAGGTAAGATAGCAATATCTTTAAACTTTATGATGAATCTCTCATTAATCTAATTGTTGTCATCAATTAATCTTCTCTCATATCAATAACTAGCTAGGCTAGAACCCCATTGGAATTTGTTACTAATTTATTCACAATTTAAGTTGTGTTAGAAAAAGTTTGTACTTAGAAGTGTGAATAATTTTCAAAAATCATAATTTCTACACATTTATATGTATTAACAAAATGTTTACATCTAAATGTGTGAATAAGTGTCAAAAATTAGAAGTGTTAATGGTAATTTGTAACACCTAATTTTTTTCACGTTCCCTTCGCGTGAAGAAATTCAAGGTTACAACTTGGCTTTTCACATTTCTAAATGTGAACAATTAATATATTTTTACACACTTGAAAGTGTGAGCTCATTTCCCCATATATATAAGTGTGAAAAAACTGAAAAATTTTAAATTATTTCACACATTTAAATGTGGGTTATTTATATACATATATAAATTTGAAAAAATTTAAAAATTTGTTCACACTTTTTCAAAGTAAATATGGGCGAATGAAATATTTGTTGTAATACATGGTAGACATTATCCTTTTGATCATTAATTTAATTATATATAAACGTGTAATGTGTGTGATTTTTTTTCAAATTTCTATATGGGAGTAGAAATCTATGTACCTTATGATAAGGGAGTGATTGTAATAATTATACATGTAGGAGGAGGTTCACACCAATTTACCCCAGACACTAGTCAGGTGCCTACATATAATGGAACAGGAGTTTCACAACAGTATAACCCACACCCTAGTCACTTTGTGTCTATTAAGCTCTCCAGTCAAACCAACTATAAGCTCTGGAAAAAACAAATGATGTGCCTCTTGGAGTACCATGATATGCTTAGTTACGTTCATCACGGAACGATAAACCCCATGGATCAATGGAATAAGTCCAAGGATACACTTGTGAAAGGATGGATCTTTGGAACATTAAGTGAAGATGTGCTCACCACTGTTTTAGACCTCGACAATGCCTATACAGTATGGGAGAAGCTTAAGTTAATCTACGATAATTCGCTAATGCCAACGGTTGTGGCGGCTGGAGTTTTCACAACTAACATCAGCATCCCAGTAGATCCAACAGAAATAGGTAAGATAGCAATATCTTCGTCAAACTTTATGATGAATCTCTCATTAATTAAATTGTTGTCATCAATTAATCTTCTCTCATATCAATAACTAGGCTAGAACCCCATTGGAATTTCATTTTGTTTATTATTTTGTGGCACTACTACTATTCTATTAAACTAACAGTTGTCATCTTCTCTTTTTTTTTTTTTTTTTTTTTAATTTAAATAGCTTTGGCAGAGTACATACCATTAAATAGAGCTATTCTAAGCGGTGACTGGAAAAATGCCCAAGAGTTTTTCGAAAAGGAGCCAGCTTCATTGACGGCCAAAATCACTAGGGAAGGTGATAGCCCACTTCAAATTGCAGTCGTTACATGTCATGATAACCCGGGTTTTGTTGAAAATCTCGTTAAGCTTATAGACGCGGAATCACTTCGAAGTGACATGTGTTATAATGAAGGCACAGTCCTGAATGTACTGCACCGTGCTGCAATAGTTGGCAACACGGAGGCTGCAAAGATACTCGTGGAGAAAAACCCGTCTTTGTTATTTATTGTTGACGGACAGGGTTACTTACCTATCGCTAGAGCTATTTACAGTTATAAAACCTCAACTTCCCTCTACTTGTTTGAGGCTTGCAAAATACATAAATATATCGCCAAAAGTAATGGTTATATTAATCCTTTTGAGGGGGTACACGGTTTAATGATTCTCAGTGGAGTGATTGCTCTGGGACTTCTTGGTTAGTTATAAACAAATTTAATTTCTATTTCTATTTCTACTACGTTAGACACTTAATTATCGAACTATCGACCAATTAATAAGAGTCGACTTGCTTCTATATATAAGATATAATAACAATAATAATAATGCTTTAATGCATAAGAGCCATTTAAAAAAATAATAATAATGATAAACCTTAATTTATAGTATGTTAGCTTTATCCGTTGACTCTTAATTACTTATCAAAAACACCTATATTATGCATATTTATTCTAGTCCAGAAAACCTTCTATTTGACATCTAACATATAGTACTTAGTTAAAAGTCACGTACATGCATGCATCTTTAGTTTCCTACATATTGTAATTGTAATTATAATTGCTATAAGCAGATATTGCTTTGGAGTTGATCAAGGATTACCCTGACTTGGCAAAAACAAAGGACTTCACTTCATTATATTCTCCATTGAATTGTATAGTGAATAAACGAGATGGGTATTATAGTGCAACGAGATACAACTTCTACCAAAGATTTGTTTACTCTTGTAAGTTTTATCACTTGTCAGTAATTTATCTAAGAGAAAAAAACCCGACTTGGAAACACAGTTTAACACTTTAACCTACAAATTTCGGGTTTTCACCAGCCAGCAAATTAAATCCCAAGATATATAGGGAGCGGTTTCTTTTTTCATACGAGTTTATAAAATCTCAGGCATAGCTTGTGAGTCGACAAAATCCCAAGGTTTGGAGGATTTTGTCAGCTCGCAGGCTCTACCAAGGATTTGGTCAACTTGCAGTGTAAATATGCTTAAAACTCGTTAAATTTTTTGGTTTAAGATGTAATACAATTTCGTGAGGTACTGCAAGCTAGCAATTTATGTAAGAGTGTGGTAAATCTAGGTAGCTGTGATAGCAATTTATGTAAGAGTGGGTAAATCTAGGTAGCTATGATGTATCACATCAGGGTCAGGAAGTGAATTTCGACGCTCCTATGCAAGACCGAATTTGAAAAATAGGGTCCATATAACAAAAAAAGATATATCTATCTATCTATCTATCTATCTATCTATCTATCTATCTATCTATATATATATATATATTACGATAATTAGTTAATTACTATAGATATACAAGTGTAAAAAAATGTAGTAAATGTTTATAGAAATTCACTAAACACGAAATATTTTTGTCATATAAGCAGTTTGAACTTACCATTTTTTTCATTATTCGTCGAATATTAGTCTCTTTACAAAAACTGCATTTATTTTTATTTTTAATATTTTTAATTTTATAAAATAATGATTTCATAATATATATCTACATTATACTAATATATAACTAAGAATTTTTATAAAATGTGGGTCCGTCTTAAAATCGGGTCTCGTGCGCTTGCCTATATAGCACTTGTTAAGATCCTCCACTCTATATCACTACTTGAGAGTGATGGGGTTAGCAGCAACAAAATCAAATAGAATTGTGATGACCCATTCGATCTGGCGTCTTTTAACGATTATTATTATTATTATTATTTTCTAGAATAGTGATACAAACCTAATACAACTTAACTCCATCCATGCAACCCATACATCTAGTCTGCGCCGATCACAGTATTTTGGGTTTCTTAAGCGAGTGGTCATGTGAGCTGGTGAAACTTTGGTTAAATATCGAGTATTGCGATGCGAATACACATACACACATACACGAGAGAAAGTACCAGCGCGGTGCGGCGGTAAGATGGTGGAGGTGATAGGTCATAAAGTGTGATAGGTCATAGGAGGTGATATGGTGGTAATTATGAGTTAAATGCTCGCACAATGTGGCAGTGAGATGGTGGGGGTGATAGGTCATAGATTGTGATAAGTCATCATAGGTGATCGATCATAGGGGTAATAGGTCATATAAGTGATTGGTGATGTAGTGATCTATGTGACGGGCTCCGCCCTTAGCCGTACTGGCTTCACCCTCAGATTTAAAAATTGGTCAAAAATATATCGAATGACCTCTCTAATAAAAGAGCATGGAATTTTACATTCATATAATTTTTATAATTTATCGATGTACGGTTTTTAAAATAAAAGATTTTAAATGAATTAAACGAACAAAATGATTTATAGAGAAGAGAGAAAAAAAATGAATGATTGAGATTTGAAGAAAGAGATGAAAATGAGTGATTGAAAGTAATGTATGTTGTAACTACTTAAATTAAGGGTATTATAGGTATATTAGATAAAGATATTTAAATTGATGAATATATAAGGAGTATTTTTGAGTTTTTACTTAAAGTTAAAAATTTTGGAGAGAAAAAATTCTTTATAGATTAAGCTCATTTGGGAAAACACAACACAGTTTTTTGTTAATGCGATATTTTCTGTGAATTTTAACACAGCACAGCTTCAAATAAGTTCTCAGGATATCCTTCAGTTCACCTCCTTACCTAGTGAAAACTTGAGTTGGCTAAAAGTTAAGGATTGAGATTCCCTAAAGTTATACTAACTTTATAGGTAAAGTTAGGATCATCTCTACCATTGAATTAAAACCAAAGATTAAGATTTAAAAATAAGTTTTTTAATTTTAACCATTGATTTTAATCCAATGGTCTATATCCATCAACTTTACCTATAAAGTTGATATTAAGTTTAGAGAATCTCAATCCAAAAGTTAAACTCTCACGTGGAGTATTATCATTTAATTCCAACCAAATAATGATAATTTAATTATTTTTTATATGCTAGTTGTTATTTAGTCTGTGATCTAATTAACCATGCATGTACGTACGTGGATCATAATAAGATGCCTAAATGACTAACATTAATTGGACACTTTTCCTTCGGCAAAATGAAAATGCTACTTTAGACACTCATACTAGATTTACTTTTTATTATGCAAAATGATCATGATCTGACTAATTACTGTTTTTGCTACCAAGATATACCAACTGGGAACAACATTGTTGACAATCCAGCTAACATGCAGCGAGATATTGAGAACGCCGAGACTTATTGCACCAAGTACAACAGGAGCTACTATTATACCGGTATCATATATATATATATAAGCTATTTTTTGTATATGGGAAAGGGGTTAATTAGAACTCAAAAGTGAGATTAGAGTACTTAACTCTATCACTCTTAGAAGCAGAATTCCAAATTTATCGGTCATGCAAAAAAAATTTTAATAATCAAATTGTTCAAGAACAAACCATTAATCAAGGAACGAAACTATAAAGATTTTTATGACAAAATAAATGTCAATTTTTTATAAACTAAATATGAAACTAAAGATATGTATTTTAAAACCAAAAAACCTTGTAAATATATATTTTAAAATTACCATAGATCTTATATCTATGAGAATCATGACTTGCGTTTATAACTGACCTTCTGTAGCCACATAGAATACACCACCATACCGATCTTTCATACTCGTATAAATTTATTAAATATGGGAGCTAGGCCACGTAAGATATTCTTTGATTGCATGCATTCACGAATATTGATGCCGACACAACATCATCCAATATATATAGCCGCAGTATATATTATCATCGTTCTCCACGTTATATTATCAACGGAAATCGAAAGTTCATTAGTCAAACCTAGTGCACCAATCCTCACCAAACAACGGATTTTCTAACAAACTTCTGGAGATCCCCAACACTCAGCGGTCCACCCTTGTATCACCTAAGCTTTGATCAGACTCGTAAAAAAGTTAATTCTTATTTTATATCAAGTTATATCATTGAAAAGTTTGTTTAAAATCAAACTTATTTATGTATTTTATATCAAGTGTTATAGAATATATATATATATAATAAAAATATTTGTCGTCAAAGTTAAGACACCGGCTAAAATGGAGTATTTAACATGGTTTCCTTGAAATAGATCACCGCATGGTATATAACAGCAGTGTACCACAGTACCGTAGGACTTTGACCCACACTTAATTAACTAAAAAGTTGGTGTGTGATGTGTCTATGTAAATGAATTTTGTATTTTTGTGTATTAGCTATTTGTATTATGATGAACTAATTCAAACCATCTTGGACGTTTGAATATATAAAGTTCGGAATCCTTAATGGCGCGTTTATATGGAAGTTGTTTTCCACTTTTGTTTTTCAACAAAATATAGAAAATAGGAAACGCTTTGTAAAAACTTCCAATAAAACAGAAAATATAGTTTTTCACTTTTCTAGACTTTTTCTTTAAAACATGTTTATAATTTTTTAAAAAACACTTTTTCATTCCCACTTTTTCGTTTTATATTTTTTAAATTTTTAAAACCTCAAATTATATTAAATCTCCCCTTACACCCCTGTCCCTACCCCAGTCACCCCTCAACCCCGCCCCAGCTCACCCAAACCTCTCACTTAACTAAATATATTAAAACATGTTTATAATATAGAAAATGAAAATATCATTTTTTAGTTTTGAATGCGTTTTTAAAAATTTTATTATTAATATAGATATGGAAAACTCCTTCAATTTTAAGTAAAATTAGAAATGAAGAACTAGAATAAATTTTCGAAAACTAAATGCGCACTAACACTTTTGTCCTCGCCTTTAAGGCCATTTGATGATTATTAAGGGTTCTTTCTACGTAGTTCTTTAAAAAGCACAAGAAAATCAAGCTGAGCCTACGTACCTTATGTTTGTGTACCAAAGTTGTTAAGAACCCACTTTGTTCAATAAAACTTCCATATGTGTCATATTTGTGGTGGTATTGTTTGACTACATCTAATGCTAAATTGCTAATATATTCTGGAGTAAACGACATAAATCGTCCCTGTGATTTACTCAAAAAAGTCACGTTTCATTTTTGTGGTTCAATAACGTTATGGATCGTCCTTTATAGGAGGATCACGTTCATGTTTCGTCCTTTGACTTGTTGACCGTCAACCTCCCTCCATTAACCCCTCACGTGCCTCCCACGTGAGGGTATTTGAGTCTTTTCTAAAGCTAAAGGACCAATGATGATTTTTTTCATCAACTTTTCTGCAAACCTAATATCTAAATTTATATCACACAGACCACTAACCATATCTACATCTATCTCTAAAATATATATCTAGATTATCACATACATATATTAGTATTACTGTATATGAATAAGTAGCAACAAATGAAAGATAAATACTATACATCAGGCAAAACATCATGATTGAAAACCATAATTTCAATCACAAAGGTGTCACCAGAATTCACAAAACCATTAAAAAAAAACAAATCTATGGCAAAATGAATTCACTTTTTAAAAGAAGCACTACAACGACGGTCTTTATTTCTTGTTGTTGTGGTGATGGTCGGTGAATAGATCTGGGGGTGGCTATCACTACAACTATGCGTATCAGAGATCTGCGGTGAGACCATCGGCGATGGAGAGCTGACGACAAAACTATTAATCAGATGAGTTTCAGATCTGTGAGTTGGAGGAAGGAGATGAAGACGGTGACGATGTTCTTCCCGAAAACTATTCCAGTGAGGCTAATTTCGGCCACTTTTCGCTACCGCCAGCTTCATTTTCTTTCTCACCGCCGTAGCAATCCTTCGCCACAACTGCTTCCCTTCCTCCCCAGTTTTCCGGCCGTTGCATCCCTCGCTACTCTCCACTACGAACAATATTTTATCTCTGATTTAATACCTCTATAACTCTGTATTTATGTTTCTTTCTTTATTATTCTGACTTATTACAATAAAGTAATAAGGTGGCTGGAATTTCGATGTGTAATTTGTGGGTTTAAAAGTTACTTACTTTTGATTTAGGAATAGAAATTTTAGATATAGAGATTAGGTAGGTATATATGATTTTAGGGGTTTTGAATAAAATGTAAATATTTGGAGATCAGGTGATGAGTATTTGGTTTTAGCGTTTTCTAGATTGAAGATGCAAAAGAGTGGTGATGGTGAGTCTTTTATACAATTAACTTGAATGTATAGTATTTTATGTGTTTGTCTCAGCATAAGATATCCAGTCAAACTATCACCTACGGTCCTTTAGCTTTCAAAAAGACTAATACACCCCTCACGTGGGAGGCACGTGAGGGGGTTAACGGAGGGAGGTTGACGGTCAACAAGTCAAAGGACGAAACATGAACGTTATCTTTCTGTAAAGGACGATCCATGATATTGAACCACAAGGATGAAACGTGACTATTTGAGTAAACCACGGGGACGATTTATGTCGTTTACTCTATATTCTGATATTTGATTTGTGATCTCTTGTGTAGTCATGCGGAGGATTTATGTCTATATCTGGAAAGCTGCATTATCACATGGTAAGAAACTTATTAAGTGGTGATTCTCTCAAAGGCAATACTCTGTTTCTCTTAGAGTGGCATTTCACAGGATGCTCTAACATGAGTTTTATAATTTGGGATTTACGAAAGAAAACAAATTTAAATGATCGAGGTTTAAGCTATATTAACAACATATTTTATGTGTCGGAATATATACAATAAACCCAAATGTATGTTAAATATATGAATATTCTTAAGGTGCAACTACTTTTTATAGTTATCATACAAAATACTAAGTGGGAAATATTTTTCTAGCTAGTTTTAATACAATTATGATTGAAAAAACGTTTATTACTTCAATTTTAGACTGATAATAATTAGGAATGTACATAGTTTATATTTAACGTTATGATTAATGATCAAAGCTTAAATAGTTACTCCCATAGGTGTAAATTGATGGGATTACCCTATCTCGGGTCCCTTTTTGGTGAGGTGTCTATGGTTCATCTAATTTGAGACATAGTTATATTAGGGTGTGTCAAGATGCATGTTTAGTTACTTTTTAGTTACGATGAAAGTTGTTGTCACATTAAAAAAAAAATTCATTTATTCACACTTTTTCAAAAAAAATGTGAAGAAATTTCTTAATTTATTCACGATTAAAAATGTTTAAAATGTATACACATATAAAAGTGTGAAAAATTTTTAAAAATTATAATTTTTTCACACTTATATATGTGGAAAGAAAAAATTCACACCTAAAAGTGTGAACAGATGTCAAATATATTCACACTTAAAAGTGTGAAAGTCAAATTGTATCACTTAATTTCTTCACACCTTCCTTGTCTGAAGAAATTTGGTGTTACAAGTTATATTTTACACTTTTAAGTGTAAACAATTTATATAGTTTTACACACTTGGAAGTGTGAACTTTTTTTCTCTCACATATATAAGTGTGAAAAATTTATAATTTTTTAAATTTATTTACAATTTTAAATATAAATACCTTTTAAACATTTTTAAGTGTGAACAAATTAAAAAAATTCTTCAGACTTTTTTAAAGTAAGTGTAAATAAATGACATTTTTGTTGTAGTGTCATTAATTGCCCTACTTTAATTTCCCTTTTGCAGTGCCACATATCAAGTGCCTTCTAGAAGATAAACTGAAACACCAAAAGTGTATGAAGATACTAGAGCGTCTATGTGATAATGTTAGTGAAATAAAGAATGCGGCGGATATTCTTTATCACATTGGTTTGCCATTTAATACAGCTGTAGCAAACGATATTCCTGAGGCCGTTGCAACAATCGTTAGATTTTTCCCACAGGCACTTTGGACTTGTCATACTAACGGTTTCTATATACAATATGTAGTAAGATACCGTTGTGAAAAGGTTTTGAACTATTTGGAAGATCGGGTTAATGGAAGCATAAATCTACTTCGGGCAGCCATTGACTCGAATGGTAATAATATCTTGCACTTGGCTGGAGAATTAGCACCTATAGATAAACTCAACATGGTTTCTGGTGCTGCTTTGCAAATGCAAAGGGAGGTACAATGGTTTAAGGTGAATATTACTTTTTCTCCCTTCTATTAATTAGAAAAGTTTCTTCAAGTTTATTAACATGTGTTGAATTACAGAAAATAGAGAAATTTGTGCTTCCTATAGCCAAGGAAACCCCGAACAAAAATCTAGACACCCCAATTGAGGTTTTTCGGAAAGAGCACATGACACTAAAAAAAGAAGGTGAAGAGTGGTTGAAAAAGACAGCAGATTCGTACACAATCACGGCCGCCCTCATTATTACTATAGTTTTTGCAGCAGCCATTACTGTACCAGGTGGAAACGATGACAAAACTGGGAAACCGAATTTTGAAACAAATGTCGGTTTCCTCATATTTGCTTTCTCAGATGCAATATCATTGTTCACATCTACTACATCGTTGTTGTTGTTTCTATCAATTCTCACAGCACGTTATCATGAGGATGACTTCCTCAACAATTTACCTAAGCGATTAATATTTGGCCTCATGATGCTATTCTTTTCAGTGACATCCATGATGGTAGCATTTAGTGCTACACTATATATTATGTTTGGACAGGGAAACACATGGATCCTAATTCCGATAGCCGCATTAACATGTCTGCCAATTGCTACATATGTGATATTACAGTTTCCGTTGCTTGTTGAGCTCACCTCTTCAACATATGGTCGCGGAATCTATAGGAAATCAGGTTACAGTAAAAACAAATAGCATCATCTGGCTAGCGGCCATGTCTGGATTCTAATTACTTCAGTTGTAACTTGTAAGAAAATAACTTTTGTAATTTGATAACGGGGTGCATTAATTATTTATGTGACAAATAAATTCTAGATGTGTTTTCTTATCAAGTCTTATAATTTGTAATGGCAATTACTGTTTGTTAATGAAATTATCTTTATATATATATTTGATGATCTAAAGAGATCATTATATGTTTATATGTTTGTTTATTATATTTGTTTGTTTTGCAGGTACATCATAACAATGATCTAAAGAGATCATTATATGTTTATATGTTTGTTTATTACATTTGATGGGCTACGCCCGTAGCGTAACAACCGTCATCATCTCTTATATCGCCGCTCGTTAAATCCATATCATTCTCATATGCGTCCGGTGACAAATATATATATATATATATATATATAGTTAGAATAATAGTTAATATTATTTTTTTTGTTATATTATCTAGAGGAGAACTGTGAGAGAAAGAGAGGCAGTTCTATTAATGGGAGATACAACCGAAGCCTTGTATTTATAGGCTAGAGAATAATGGTTTCTTATGTTATGCCTTGACCTTCAGACATGTTAAGCACTTGCTCACATAAACTGCTGCATCATTCTTCATCCTTGGCCACCAGAATAAATCTCAAAGGTCTTGATACATCTTGTCTATTCCTGGATGAATAGAATATCTTGATTTGTGCGCTTCGTCCATTATCAGGTTTCTTAATCCACCAAACACTGGTACCCATAGTCTGTCCGCAAAATAAAGTGCACCATCATCTCTTTGCTCAAATTGTGCTTCCATAGTTCGTAACCCTTCTTTTTCAATGTTTTCTTTCTTGATGGCTTCTACTTGCGCTCCAATAACCCTACTCCTCAAACTCTTGTGCACGGTAATGCTCATGGGTCTAATTCGTCTTGGCCTAACTCTTTCCTTCCTACTCAAGGCATCTGCTACTATGATTGCCTTGCTTGGATGATATCAAATCACAATCATAATCGCTAAACAACTCTAGCCATCGTCTCTGGCGCATATTAAGGTCTTTCTGGTTGAATATATGTTGAAGACTATTATGATCTCTGTATATCACACTCTTCGTCCCGTACAGGTAGTGTCTTCAAAATTTTAGCGCAAAAACGACAACCCCTAACTCAAATCGTGAGTCGTGTAATTCTTCTCATGAATCTTTAGTTGGCGTGAGGCATATGCAATCACCTTGCCTCGTTGCATCAGTACACACCCTAAGCCTTGACCCGACGCATCGCGATAAACGAAAAAATCATCGGATCCTTCTAGAAGACTTAAGACCGGTGCATTACATAACTTCTCCTTCAATATTCTGAAAGCTTTTTCTTGTTTCTCACCCTAATCGAAACTTCTATCTTTGTGCGTCAACAATGTAAGAGGTTGTGCGATCTTTGAGAAGTTTTCGATGAATCGTCGATAGTAGCCTGCCAAACCTAGGAATTGTCGAATCTCTGTTGGCTGTCTCTGGCCTTCTCCAATTCTCCACTGCTTCTATCTTGCTGGGGTCGACTTTTATTCCATCTTTGTCTACTACATGACCCAAAAACTTCACATCTTCCAACCAAAATTCACATTTCGAGAATTTTCCATATAGCTTCTCAGCTCTCAAAAGTTCTAAAGCTTTTTTCAGATGTACTTCATGCTCTTTCTTAGTCTTCGAGTAGATGAGGATATCGTCAATGAAAACATAGATGGACTGATCTAAATAGGGTTTACATACATGGTTCATCAGGTCCATGAAAACGCCAGACACGTTTGTTAATCCAAATGGCATCACCAAAAACTCAAAGTGCCTATATCTCGTGCTAAATGCTGTTTTCGGCACGTTTTCCTTGCGGACTCTTAACTGATGGTAGCCGAAACAAAGATCGATCTTAGAGAAGTACTTTGCGCCTTGCAACTGATCGAATAAATCATCAATACGCAGTAAAGGATATCGATTCTTAACGGTTAACTTGTTTAGCTCGCGATAATCATTGCACATGCGAAAGGATCCGTCTTTCTTCTTAACGCAGAATACTGGTGCACCCCAAGGAGAAGAACTCGGCCGAATGAATCCCTTGTCTTGTAACTCTTGCAACTTTGTTGTTGATGCTAAATCTAAACAAAATAATGTTGTATTTCCATAAAACTTGTTGTTCTTGGGGTAGTAAAGTGAGATAGTAAAAATGGGGTAGTAAGGGAGAATGGGGTAGCAAAGGGTTTGTGTGTGTTTTTGCTAGGAGGCTAAGGTGGTGGAAATGAGGGTTTGTGAAAGAATAAGAAGTATTTATATGTAAGGTAAAATAGGAAGGTTCCATGTTATGCCACCTTACAAGGCAAAATTACGATGTCGCCCAAGTTATATGATGTCGGACAAGAATTAAGAGGCTTAATCAAATACAATGTCAAGTCACAATTACGATGTCAAGTCAAATTAATTAAAAATAAAATAACAAAATACCTAAAAGTAACAATAATGAATTAGATAATATAAAATAAAACAAAAAACGTGAGATGAACCCGAACATTACAAAATTAAGTAGAAATTTACCTTTAGGTTTATTTTTTTTAATTTGATTAATCATAAATCCAGTAAATCTGGTAGGTGTAGATGACGACATTAGATGATTGTAATGATTAAGAAGAAATAGAGATAGAAATGAGAAACAGCGGGAACGATAATAAGAAAGAGCAGAGAAATGAGAAAAAGAAGAGTGATGAGAAAGAGAAGAGTGAAATGAGAAAGAGAGGGAGTAATGAGTGTGATGTGATTGATAGAGAGAGAGAAATGACGTGATTAAATGACGGGTTTTTTTTCTCCTATCTTTATTGAGTTTAGTTTTAAATGAGGAAGGTAAATATGATCGATATAAATGAGCATGGGACAGGATTGAATAATAAAGTAATACAAATAAATAAAAATGCATTTAGAAATTAAAATTGTATAAATTTTTAAAAAACCAAACACCCAAGATGTAAAATCTATAAAAACACCTTGTGTACGAAAAATGTATGAGTTTTTCAAAAACCAAACACAAGATGTAGAATGTATAAACCCTAGAATGCTAAAGGCTACAGGAGGGGGACGGAAGTCACGATACGCTTAAGGGTTTAGGGTTTGAAGATGTAAGGTTAGCCAGGCTAACCTTACATCTTCAAACCCTAAACCCTAAGCTACACAGTAAAACCCGAGGGTAAAAGATACATTATAAACCCTAAATGCTAAACCCTAGAATGCTAAAGGCTACAGGAGGTGGACGGAAGTCACGGTACGCTTAAGGGTTTATGGTTTGAAGCCGACTAACCCTACAGGTTCAAACCCTAAACCCTTAGCTACCCATTAAAAACCGATTGGATGGATCTAAACCCTAAAGGCTAAACCCTAACATGCTAAAGGATACAAGAGGGGGACGGATGAATACGGTACGCTTAGGGTTTATGGTTTGAAGCCGTAGGGTTAGCCTAACGGCTAACCCTACTACTTCAAAACCCTACGGCTTCAAACCATAAACCCTAAGCTATTCATTAAAAACCGATTGGAAGGATCTAAACCCTAAAGGCTAAACCCTATAATGCTAATGGCTACACGAGGGGGATGAATGTATACGGTACGCTTAGGGTTTAAGGTTTGAAACCGTAGGCTAACCCTACAACTTCAAACCCTAAACCCTAAGCTACCCATTAAAAACCGATTGGAAGGATCTAAACCCTAAAGGCTAAACCCTAGAATGTTAAAGGCTACACGAGGGGGACGGATGTATACGGTACGCTTAAGTTTATGGTTTGAAGCCGTAGGGTTAGCTTACACTTTCAAACCCTAAACCCTAAGCTACCCATTAAAAACCGATTGGAAGGATCCAAACCCTAAAGGCTAAACCCTAGCATGTTAAAGGGGACGGATGTATACAGTACGCTTAGGGTTTATGGTTTGAAGCCGTAGGGTTAGCCGAACGGCTAACCCTGGAGCTTCAAACCCTAAACCCTAAGCTACCCATTAAAAACCGATTGGAAGGATCTAAACCCTAAAGGCTTTACCTAGCATACTAAAGGGTACAGGAGGGGGACGGATGAATACGGTACGCTTAGGGTTTATGGTTTGAAGCTGTAGGGTTAGCCTAACGGCTAACCCTACAGCTTTAAACCCTAAACCCTGGCTATCCCTACAGCTTCAAACCCTAAACCCTAAGCTACCCATTAAAAACCGATTAGAAGGATCTAAACTCTAAATACTAATTGTTACAATACATGGGCCAAAGGCCCAATAGTCTTTACATATATGATGAAGATTATCACATATTTGTTGGAGATTAAATGCAAAAGTGGGCCAAAGGCCCAATTCGCAAGGTGTCTCTAATAAGAAACACATTGTGTTTTGGTTTCCAATAGTTCCTACAATCACTATACACAAGGTGTTTCTAACGAGAATACTTTATGGTTTTGCTTCGATAATTCATAAATGGCCATACACAAGATGTTTCAAGTACAAAACACATTGTCATGCGGTTTCAAGTAATTCATACAATGCCAATACACATTTTAAACAAGATTCAATTTGCAGGAGAATGTATTTCTGATGAAAGAGAAGTTGACATATTAAAGAAAAACTAAAAGGAAGTATCTATTAATAGAAAATCAGCAATAAAGGAATTTATAACATTCACGTCCATTATTTTCCTAAGTCATCGTGCTATACATCTCAACTATGCTTCTGGCTCAAAACCATTAGAAGAACTTTTCAAGTAAAAAGTTTCAAATATATAATTAAAAAGATTTGAAACTTCAATAACAAAATGATTTTAAACAGAATCAAAGAGTAGTCTGACTAGAATTTACGTTGGTCCCTATTTATTTGAGCTTCAATAACAAGCTTTCTAATTTCAAGTGTGTCATAACTATTGATGAACTTCGTTGCTTGTTCCAAATTCATTTTAGAATGCATGTTCATCTCGTGAGACAAAATCTTTGCTGCATAGCGATGCCTGAGCCTCCTCAGCTTTACAACTTGCTCACCCGACTCGTTTGGCAGATCACAGCTCCAGTTCTCATCAGGTTGACCCATATAGCATTCCATGTGACGCATGGCAAAAATACCATAGTCAACATGGTTGTTATTTGTATGCCACCTGATTTTCATTTGTCTGGCCTTTAATGACTCAATTTGTGTAGCAACCGGGTGATGATACTTATGAAGCAGCCTTGCAACAAAACGTTTCTGCTCAAAACAGTTTTAAGAAACAAAAATCAATAACTAAGGATTGCGTTTTTGCGAAGCCGTTATCATAATAAATATAATAAATTAAAACAGACTAACACAGAGTTATACTTACTACAAAGTTGAGGACCCTAGTATACTTCTGGTTGAATTGTGAGCCTGGAAAGTTGTTATCGATAATATGCAACAATGGATTCTTCTCCCTTATATCAAACACAAACAGCAAAAAATGATGCGATTTGCAGATGGTGAAGAAAATTTGTTTGTCAAAAATCAGAAAAAGTAATTAAGATACAAGTAATTAAAGATTGTAAACACAAAACTCAATGTTTTTAGATTTCCAGACAATGTAATTTGTGAGTAAAAACATGTTTGACAAAAGATAATCAAAAAAAGTAACAAAAGTAGAAGAAAAAACATGATACCAGGTCAATTTCTTTTGTCATTAAAGGAATCAACTCTTGATGAATTGGAAACAGATTATGATTAAATAATGTGTATGCTTCATCTTTGGTCAACTTACTTGTAGTGTCATACACATCAAAAGGCTGGTCAAAAAAGAAAAATATAATTTGTTAGAAACTAAAAAATCAAAAAACAGATTAAAGAGAACATTAATTGATATTAGAGTTAAGAACTTACGATATAAGTACAAGGGATAAACAATCGACGTACAGACATTGGCCTCCTTAACTTTTCTTCATAACTCAAAATAAAAGCCCAAATGTTAAGCACAATACCATCAACATACGACAAGGGACACAAGGACTCTAAATTTGCACGATATCCTTGAATATTTCCTTGTGATGTTTCAAGCACAAAATCACTATAGAAAGACAAAGAAAACATAGAAAACAACACAAAATTAGCTTCCTTGTAATCAAACTGAATTATAAATACTTAATGTTAAAGGTTATAGAAAAACTCAGTTGATTAACAACGGTTTCTAGTAGTTCCTACAATGTCATTCAATTAAAAAACACATTGTGTTGCAGTTTCTAGTAGTTCCTAACATGGCCATACAAGGTCTTTCAAGTACAGACCACATTGTGTTTGGGTTTCAAATATTCATACAATGGCCATGCATAGGGTGTTTTAAATCTAAAACACGGTTTGCTTTGGTTTCTACTAGTTCACACAATGACCATACAGATATTAAACAAACATGCATATATATGAAAGACTATGTATTGCTAATGAAGCAGAACTTGATATAGTAAAGAAAAAACTAAAAGAAAAACTCACAGTCGATCACCAATGGCAGAGAATATACGATTTGATAATGCATACTCAGAACCTGTGAGGCGATCTGAGATACAAATCTTCTTATTGATATATGGCGATTTAAGAACTTCAGATGGTATAACTTTCCTTTTTTCAAGTGGTGCTTCGACAGTTCCTTCACTTGACAACTCTCCCAGGTTTTCACGGGGAACCATTTGTCGACCTAAACCAGATGGTGGACGAAAATCCTCCTGAGATAGAAGTTTAAAGCTTGGAAATTCATCATTACTTGGCTTCAGAAGTGGAAAAGTAACCCTCTTACCACCGGGTAAGAAATAGATTGTCTTTTCACTGGACTTTTTCTTTTTCATATTATATTCTTCAACTTCCTTGTCAATTTGATCAATTACAGCTTTATCATTTTGTATCCACTACTGGCTAAGACAAACCATTTCAGCCTCAACAGATAGTATTGATTCCTTGGATCCCTCTTTAACACATCCTAATTCGTCCCCTATAATCTTGGCGGAATCAACAATCTCATCCTTATTAAAATCTACAACAGCCTTGTCAACAGACCCTAATTTGTCCCCTATAATCTTCCCGCAATTAACAATCTCATCCTTAGTAACATCAACAACAGCCTTGTCGTTCAAAACATCAACAGACCCTAATTTGTCCCCTATAATCTTCCCGCAATCAACAAGAACATCCTTATTACCAACATCAACAGCCTTGTAGTTCGAAACATCAACATACCCTAATTTGTCCCCTATAATCTTCCCGCAATCAACAAGCTCATCCTTATTACCATCATCAATAGTCTTGTCGGTAAAAACATCAACAGATAAGGCGGCAACATTCACAGCCTCAAAAGCTTTGGTAACATCATCGACCTCCATAACATCATCAGCGGTCTTCATTTCAAATTCCCTCGATTCACCAATTGACTTGTCAGCAGTATGATAGGTTGTATGCTCAGAAACATTTTCATCAGAATCAAGGTTAACTTCAATTCCGTCAACCGCATCCTCATCTTCATACTCTTCATTTTCATCACCAAATTGATCAATAATAGATGACAACCCTCCTGACCCCGTCTTATTCACATCCTCTTCATCATCATGAAATCGTTCATGGAGAATATATCACGAAACCTTAGTTTATAACGGTTTAGAATAGGATCTTCAGGATACTTTGATAAACCGTCTTTCAAAGTTCTTAGCAAAAAATTCTTAATTTCCAAAGACTTTTCAAATTTTTCTTCAATTACCTTGTAATAATCCTAAGTATCAATTAAAAAAAGGTTAAAAATATAGGAACTCATAAATTACTTAAAAAAGGTTAAACTGAAACACATTGTGTTAAACTGAATGTGATCTAATATACACATAAAACTTCAACTAAATACAAGACTGTGTAACCTAAAAGAAAAGCAGAACAGAATGTACCTCTTTTACATCAAGTCCTTCCTCCTTTACATCGTCAGCGACATCAACGCCTTCATCCTTAACATCATCAGCAACATCAAGTTCTTCGTTGTTATACTCTTGAGGTTGCAAAATATCCAACATGCCAAACGATCCCATGTAACACTCCACACGCTCTCGAGCTTGAAGGAGGCCATTCCAGTTTTTGAAGACCGGGCGATTTCGAGAAACAGAGACGTTCTCACATGTCGTGCGATCAACATAAAGCAGCTATAAACAATAAAAAAAAATATACAATTATTACAAAAAAAAAATGATAAACTATTAGTAAGCAAAACAATATAAAAAGACATAAACTCACACTTAAAAATGTTGCTGGACCAGCATAAGGATTTTTATTTGGGTGATCTCTATCCCATTTGTCTTTACTGTACGCCAATGCAGTTAAAAGGAAGCCACACCAATCAAAAGATCGTAGATCAGAATCTTTTGAAAGACGCTTCAACAAATCCAACTTTATATACCCGTTACTGTGAGACTCAACCATAGTGCTTACAAACAACATAACAATGTTAATCTTAAACATGTCACCAACCTCATAATCATTATTGAACAGTGAAGCAATATTTGTAGGACACACTTTTTTACCTATATTAAACTGTCCTAGCCATTCTTTCTCTAAAGCATCACTTGAACTTTCTTCAATGTCAAAAATGTTTGTTGAACCCATGGGAAGTCCAAAAACATCATGGACAGCTTGCCTGTCGCATTTTATGTCCCTTTTACTCATTCTAATAACCATTTCTTTCCTATCAAAGTTGTCAACAACATAATACACCAGCTTTCCAGGAAGAGAATCTATACTAAAACCTAAAAGACTGCCGAATCCAATTTCTTCAACAAATTGACGTTGAATATGATTCAAAGAAGTCATCACAGCAGAAAACTGAGCTTGTGATGTCCTTAATCTGATATTACGGATGATATCTTCCTTATCATCCTCGATTTTAACAATGGTTTTCTTGAGTCTTTTAGAATCTGGTTTATGACTTGTTTCGTCTATAAAAAAAATAAACAAACAAAAGACATAAAAATTACGCAAAAACTATTCAAATTAACAAAAAACACACTTCTTACAAATATGTGTTGGAAATTAAATGCTATAGTGGGCCAAAGGCCCAATACGCAAGGTGTTTCTAATTCAGAACACATTGTATTTTGAATTAGATAGTTCTTACAATGGCCATACACAAGGTGTTTCTAATTCAGAACACATTGTGTTTTATGATCATGAATGAAATAATGAAAAGACCGTAAGTGTGTGATTTGAGTGACTTCAGCTCGCTCTTGACTGTACTGTTCTATTATCATGAATGCAGAAGCTTTTAAACTACTCGACTTGAAAGTTCTTGAAGAATTATACAAGTCATGTGAACAAAACATTTGGAATTATACAAGACATGTGTGTACATTTGGATCTACAGAGGAAAAACTTGTTGCAGAAGTTAGAAGGCCATACTATACAGTTATTTATGTAAATTGACAACCGAAAGACAACATAATTGCTTCTGCAGGTCCTATTGGTGATGGAACAATCAAAATATGAGTCCATCGAAGTAGCAAATGACATTGATAACTTGTTCCTATTTAGTATAATGTGCTACGTCGTAATTCGAGATTTTATGAGTGAACACAATTGTATTATCTAAAACATGTCACATATTTGTATAGGTTGAGTTAGTTGTGTGAAAAAACTATTTGAATTTCTGTATCGACTTTAACACGAAATAACTAAACTGATATTCCATACAAAACCTAGCCAATTACAATAATTCAGACCTAAATAAGGTTCATTAAACTAAGAAAGCACAAATTTCTTATAAGATACAGATCTAAATAATAGAATTAACTAACATCACACATATACAATATAAATCCAGTAAAAAATACAGAATAATGTAAGAAATATAACTAAAAATGCAAAAAAATAACCTAAAAAAAGATTAAATCTAAATTAATAAAATAAAAGGTAGAATAGTTAGAAATTATACCAGATTCAACAAAAGATTTGATGGATATAATCTCTGGTTTGACCGTCATAGATCGTTTTTTATTAGGCGTGGAAGATTGAGACAATTTCACCATTTTTAGACATTAAAAACGAGATTACAATCTATTAAACTCGATTAATCGAGAATTAATGATGATAATACACGGCGGCCGGAAAAAAACGCGGCCGGAAAAGAATTGAGGGCGGAGAAACAGAGAGAGCGAGAGAAATTAGGATGATAGTTGGTGGAAAACGAGATTAAACTCGATTAATCGAAAAGTATGATTGATAATACACGCCGCCGGAGAAAAAAGCGACCGAAGAAGATATTCCGATCAGAGAAACGAGAGAGAATTAGGGTTTCAAATTAACAGATGTGAAAATTGTGAGAAAGAAGAGAAACACTTGGTGTTTGGGGGGGTTTTGTTCACGGGGTGAAAAGACAAAAATACCCCTTCGTGTTAAATTTGTATTTAGGGACTAAGTTTTAATCTCAGCCATTGATCATGATGGATGGATGGCCAGGATCTGTTTTCTTGTTTTCACAAGAAATTAAGTTTGCAAATGATCTTTCTTCATCAATATTAATCTGACTTCTTGAATAAAACGATTTAAGTGGTTGTATGTTTAAAAGGTATTGTGGCTTTTAACATATTTGACCCATTTGACCTGCCTAGTTTATTTATTTAACTCGCTTTACTCGTTATAGATACAACGTAACCAGTTTGACCCGTTTAAAAGTAACTTGGTAGAAATTGCCACCTCTAATAATCTATATTTTCTCCATAGGCCACTATCACTGTTCCTTTTGAAGATATGTTTTCATGATTGACACGATATTAGAGATCAACTAGGCAGAAATCTGCATAATTAATTTCTATATATGTTTTCATGATTGACACGATATTAGAGATCAACTAGGCAGAAACCTGCATGATGAATTTCTAGTCAAAATTCTTTTCCTGCTAGCAAGTTTTCACTTTACTAAGCATATTGTTTGCCATATTTATATGTAATTTACAAGGTGGATTTCAATATTTGTAGGGTTGTAGCTGAGAAATTTATTTTCTATGTTACATAACATCTTAAGGAGTTATGGTTGTTTTCTTTGACATTGAACATATTTGTTTCATCTTTGTATGGTATTACATATTTGGTTTTGATTGTAATGAAAATATTAATGTACTTTGATGTTTATAATCAATAACCAACACTTGTTGGAAACCATGCCCCTATGTCACACTCAAGACTCACACTAATAAATGTAAATATGAATATGCACAGAAAAAGAATAATATGGGAAAGCTAATGTGTTTTAATCAAAAGGAAAAGCTTAAATCTTATTCATTAACCAGGAGGCTATATATAGCCATACATTTCAGAAAATGTGAGATAACTTGAGGCCCCTAACGATAAGTTACATATCCACTAGAGCACGTGTAAATATCTGCATTTAGAAATCAATGCCCGGCCTTACAGCTTCTCATATCCTTGCAAGTTGCAACATATCAAACCTCATCTTATCAGAATTTCTGTAAATATCTGTCTATATTTGACATTTGACTCACTCTCCTAAATTTATATTTTCTGCAAATAAGGCAATCATCAACAGCCTTATGTTTTCAAGTTTCTTTAAAGAGATCCACACCCTCAATGGAGTATTTGAGCAGCAGCTGAGTACTTAATTTATTTATGTTGTGCTTATTTCAGTTATTTGATAATTTCTTGTCACATTATTAGACTTTTTATCCCTAAATAGCAATGCATGCTTACCAACTGATATTGTAGATTCTTAATGATAGTATCGAGCACAGTTAATTAATAATTAGTGTCTTTAAATTTCACATCTATAATTAACAATCTTACTGTAATATCTGCATAAATACATACAGAACTTAAAATATTGAATACTATAAATGATCATGATCGAGTTTATAACAATGTTTTTCTTGCAATTAAGAGTTACCTGGAAGAAATGTATATCAATACTTATGAAAGTAGTCTAAACCACATTAATCAAAGCCTCTCGAAGTCCAGGAGAAAAAAACGGCATGATGTGCTTGAGATCTGTTTGTTGTTGTCGCTTGTTTGTGTTGGTGGGGGTTTTAAGTTTTAACTTTCAAGAAGCAGCACAATGTTACCCTTTCATGACTTTTAGGTTTTTGTTTCTCACTTTTTGTTTTAGCCCACCGAATATTTCTAAGCCCAATTATAAACGAATAAACCAATAAAAAGTTAAAAACTACCGTTATAATTTTCAAATTTTGAGAATTTAGTTTTTGATTATATCTTTTACTAAGTGTTATTTATTGCTTAAAAGCCCTTAGCTTTTAAAAGTAAGCTCATTTGAAAATTATAGCCGTGTTTGATAATACATAAAGAAATCAAAAGCCCCGGCCCCAAAAAACTCCTAAAAGCCCCAAAAGGTCTTTAAAATAAAAGCTCGTAGGAAAAGAGTTGAAAAAAAAGTCCAGCCCCTAGCCTCAACGTCAAGCTCCAGCCTCAAACCCTTAATTACAACCAGAGGCGGTACCAGAAAAAAATTTCAAAGGGGGAAAACTTAGAAAACTTATGAAAAAAAATCTAAAAGAGACAAAATGTTAAAAACCTATGTAAAATTAAATTTATGAAAAAATTAAAATTACATGACAAAATTTAAATTTGGAGGGGGGCATTGGACCCCTTTGCCCCCCCTTTAATACCGCACCTGACTACAACCCCAGCTCCAAGCTTTTGTACCAAACATACCCATATTCAATAATCATAAAACTTTTAGAAACCAAGGACAAAAGTGTATTTTAGTGTTCTTTAATTAATTTTCAAATTTACAAAAATGAATTTAGCATATAGCAACAGGCCAACAGCCACCATATTGGAGGAATATGCCAATCCCTTAAACCGGGTACGTCGAGATCTCCGACGTGTTGGACGGAAAAGGTTGTGCGTTAAAGTTCTAATACACAACCAGCACAGACCATTATACAAAACTAACAGTCGGCAAAGACAACCACTGTCACTTTCAACCTTCGACAATAGAAATACGTTCGCTAACTCAATTGTGCATGAACAAGTCTAGTAGATGAAAAACAGAAAGGCAGCTCTCAATCGGTTAAAATGACAATATAGAGATAATTAAGCGGATCTTCCTTGTGGTTATTTCAATTTTAAATTATATTGGTAATTTTTCATTCAGAAACTCGATTGTTGATTTTACGTGAAACACATAACTATATGTTATAATAGATAATGCCACTTTGGTATAAGTAATTGTTGCATCATTGTTGATTTTACTTGATTCGGCTATTGGATTGGGATTTAGGGAAAAATTGGACTAGCTTTGCTAATTATACAAAGATGCGCACAGTTAATCCTTTGACAACAAGAATGGAAAAAGCAAGTCATGAAACAAAATATATTACTAAATATAAAAGTTGATCAATGTAAACTACTCCTCCGTCCAATATTAAAGGTTCAATTTTGACTTATCAAGTTTTTTTCCTTCTACTTTGACCGTAAATATCTTTGTTTGTGTTATATAAAAGTTGATTAAATTTATATTAATGAAAGGTGTCTTGAAAATTCAATCCGTCCATTTTATATGATGTGTTGTATAATATAAACGATAATTTTTACGGTCAAACTTGGAAGCAAAAACTTGACAAGTCAAATTTGGACATTTAATATGGGACGGAGAGACTAACTAAATAGTATATATCTATATAATTATTAAAAAAGTAGTAATCCAAGCCTTTTAAATACATCTTCAAAATCAAACCTATACTAAAAAAGTTGCCACATAGGATTTTACTTTACATGACATCTCCATATTTTTTTTTTACAATATTTATTTTATTATATACCAGATTTTAGAAACAAAGGTATAAAAAAATACAAAAAACTTATTTATAATAATTACATTCAAATCATTTAACTAAATAGGTAATATCTTTTTCTTAACTAATAAATTATTAATTATTTTTACGTCTCCATTGTGAAGAGGTTGTCGAACTCCACCAAAACCATTCTTTTCTTTTGTATATCGTGGAAGTCAAAAAAATAAAGAAAACAACTTTTCTTTGTTCAAAGTTGTCGAACAAGAAGAAAAAAATTCAAAGGCTTATTTTGTTTTTCTTAGCTTTTGATAAATTAAAAGACAAGCATCCGAATGACGTTGGTTGAAATATAATATAGATTTAACGCAATTCAATCCACAACGGTTAAAGGTAATCAAGCTTATCTCTTTATTATTTATGTTAATTAATTGTATGTTATACGTGACTTATTTTTCGCTCCATTTATTCGTGATTATTACATATTATGTTTGTCATGACAATTTTGAATTACTGTAAAACTGCTACGTTCAACACCCAATGACAAGTAAATAATTATTTTGATATCACGTCTCATCTCTCATTACAAAACTCTATATATACAAAATTGAAAAATTAAAAAACCAAATCCTGTATATTAAGAAAAAACCCGTATACTAGAAATGAAAACATTACATCCAATTGTTTATTATTAAATTTCATATTCAGTATAAAAATAATAATACATTTATATGATCAGATTCAAATTTTGTAGGCAAAATGCTAAGGATAGTAACAAATATTATAAATCTTGACAGTATATATATTATTCTAATCTGAATAAATCTAAATATAAAATATATATCAAATATCTCAAGTTTAGCGATTTCATTTGATTTCTTTTCGTTCTTTTTGAGAAATCCGTCCAACACAATGACTTCTAATCGGTCCACAACAATGTGAGTTCTTTCCATGATGATAATTTAATGTAATATCTTGATTGCTATCTAAGTTTTATTTAAACTTTTAATAAGTATAATGACTCTTTATTATGAAATCTAAGTTACTATCTTCATATGAACTGGTTTTTAACTCTTTTGGATATATCTTTAATTATGATCGACTTTGAGCTTTTAATGGATGTTTGGTTTGTTGATGCGCAATATGTAGATTAATTCGTTTCTTTTATGGGTAGTGATTTGTTTTAAAAAATACATGAGTTAACAGTTATTTCTTATCCAATACGATGCTAGGAGCAAATACGCAGACACAAGATACCGTCAACCTTGCTCAAACTAATCCTCACGATCCAGGTAGGAAAGCAACACCATTAGGTCTCTGATGAATATGCTCAGTTGAGTATATAATCTTTTGTCAATATTAAAAATTTTGAAAAATCAATTAAACATACGCACATCGTGCGGGTAAAAAACTTAGTATATATATATATACTAGATTATTAGCCCGCGTAATACGCGGGTGAACATATATAGTTAAAACATGTTATTATATTAATTATAATATCAAATATGGACAGATTTAGATTAAAAAAAAAATGTTGAAAAAGTGGTGTTATTATTATTTTAAAAATTATTGAATCCCACTATATACATATAATAAAAGGTGGTTTGTAATTACGTTTTGAAGTGATTATTTGAATATTACTTTTCTTATTTATGTACTTAAGTGGCTTGAACATACAGAATTTATCACAAACTTTCATAATTTTGTGTCCAACAAAATTATTCTAAAATGCTTAAAAAGCATTAGTACACTTTAGAACACACAAAATATTAATCACTTTAAAAAGCCCGAGACTATTTACCTAAATAACATGCTCCCTACTTAAGTGTACACACATTATATATATAAATAAATTTAGAAAATAGGGCCTTTGATCTGATCAGAACATTGCATATAAAAAACCCTAAAAACAACCAAAAATTTGCTTAAAATTATAAAGAACAAAAAAATATCTTTAAAAACAAATACATACCTTGAATTATTTATAACAACGACTGCCAAATTCCGATTTTTAATCACAATGTTGCTTAAAAAACAATTTCATTTGATTAAGAGTGAAGGCTTTCATTTGATGAATAGTGTTGAAATCATGTAATATACATTAGAGATTAGATGATCTGCCGGTAAATCGGTTAATGGATAATATTAAAATCATGTTTGAGATGTAGAATTACTATTATAATTTTGCAAAGGATGTAATTTTTGTATCCGCCAATTATATCATAATTTTTACTATTTAACATATATTAAAACAAAAACCTTAATTCTAAATTTAAAAATTGTAAACCATTGATTAAATTTTACATTTATTTTTCATCATTTTCCTAGATGACATCATCATTGACCGAAAAATGGCCAATAGCATTTTTAATCCTCAAACTTTACTTTCATACAAATAAGTCAATTAATTTTATTTATTTTATAACCAAATCTTTACAATAATGGTGCTCCTTATTCTTTAATATTATAACTTATAAAAAAAGACACCTATTTACATAGTATATATTATATTTTTTTTTAATAAAAGGGTTATATATTATGTTTTACTTGATAAATTTACTATATGCTTATTTATTTATTGATAATTATACCTTAACTTCATTATTTTTTGGCAATGAATCTTCGTTGTAAGATTTTTATTTTTATTTTTTTATTTTTAGTGTCTAATTGTAATAAAACATCAAAAATTTTATATTGTTATGAGAAATTTCAATTACACTTCCTTTCCATTAGTAACGTTTTATTTCAACGACACTACAAATATTTTTTCCAAAATCTTTATATTACATCAATTTCGATTGATTGCTTAAATTTATGGATTAAAATAACACATTTGGTACACTTGATAAAAGTAGATGTATAGTTACAATTTAGTGCTAATAAAAATAACTCTTTAATATTTTATGCATATTAATAACAAGAGTCTAAATAAGGAAAATGATGCAAGCCAATTGATCATAAGGTCAAAATTTAATATTTTTTTTATCCAATGGTTTATCCTTTTTCAAAAATGAATTTCATGCCTTCTTTTATAATTATTGGGAGATGATTTTTTATGACATAATATATTCATCCCAATATATTGGGTGAGTATCATGTCGGATTTAAAATTATAAATTTAACATGTGGTAAGAAAATTCGAACTTGTGACCATGACTTTTACCAACTCTTTTTTAGATGAGTTCGTAAATAAAAAAGTTCAATTTAAAAATCATGTTGATAAAAGTTTTAAACTTAATTCATACACTTATTAATTTAAAACCAAAGATATATTTGAAATTAAATAATTATTAAATACATTCGTATTTTTAAAAAAACATTAAATATAAGTAGTAAATTGAAACAAAATTTAACATATTATAAACCATAAATAAAAAGTAATATACAATTGTTTAAACTAATATAAAAAGAGTATTTAAAAATTTACTAATTAAGAAATTTGAAAAACAATATACATATTGAAAAAAAAACAATTTTAAACCATCTGAACTTGAAAAATGAAAACATAAAAAGGAAAGCAGAACTAAAATAAAATTAAAAAATCAATCAAACCAATATAATTTGATATAAAATCTACCAAAATATATATAACAAGGTGCTAAATTCATTCATAAACAAACAAGAACCCTTGGATGGATTCCATCTTTGATTTAGAACTATTAGATCAAATTTAATTATTTTATCTTTATTAAATGACAATATTAATACTTATATTTTTATAACTATACAAAAAAATCCCTCTTTATATTTAATTTACACTTTTTGATTTTCCATCACAAATTTACACTTTTTACTTAATAATTTTAATATAATATATTCAATAGATTAATAGCTAATATATATCCTAATAATAGAATAATACTATCTATCTTAGATCTTATCCAATAGAATAATAATTAATATCATATTTAATTTACACTTTTTGATTTTCCATCACAAATTTACCCTTTTTACCCAATAATTTTAATATAATATATTCAATAGATTAATAGCTATAATATATCCTAATAATAGAATAATACTATCTATCTTAGATCTTATCCAATAGAATAATAGTTAATATCATAAGAAAAAAATAAAGCATATTTTAATTTGAAATATTTTAAACAATATTTGAAAAAAATAATAGTTATATAAAATATATAGATCAATTCTCTATTAATAAAAATAGTAAGCTATATTTTAAACAAAAATATAATAGAATTGAATATTAATAATGTCGTAACAATCTGTATCAACAATATATATATATTATATATATACATATATAATGACGGGTTTAGAAATTATCAACGACAGTGTTGAGAAGGCCGAGTTTAGCTTAGGTGAGTGACAACTTTGTAAATGTCAACCTTTAACATTGATCTGCAATTTTGGAGCATGTGGTGATGGAAAAGTTGCGCTCTATTAAACAACATAAAATAAATTATCGAAATTAATGATATATAATTTAGCTTCTAAATATGTATGACTATTGTGATTACTATTATAATGGAATTTGAAAAAAATATAACGTTTTTACATACAATTATATTATCAATGTACTGTACATTTACCCAAAAAAAACCCCTTTTCCAACCCTTTTTTTTAGTTAATTTCAAAAATCGTCCTTGTGGTTTTACCAAAAAATCATGTTTCATCCTTTAAACTTTAAAATGACACTGGTAGTCCTTTATACGCGGATAATGGTCATGTTTCGTCCTTTAGTTGACCGTATAAAGGACAAAACGTGACCATCATCCGATAGTTTAAAGGACGAAACGTGACCATCATACATTAGATTAAAGGACGGAATGTGACCATTATCTGCGTATAAAGGACTACTAGTGTCATTTTGAAGTTTAAAGGATGAAACGTGATTTTTTGGTAAACTACAAGGACGATTTGTGAAATTAACTCCTTTTTTTTTCTATTCTATTAAAAATAAAAACAACTTAAAATTTTTACTCTACCAATGGAGGGGTTTATCTTAAAATTAATGTTTACAACCAAGTGATGTACTTTCAAAAAAGGGGCCTATGACAATAAGGTCAATTTTGTATGTATTCTTTATTTATTAATATTTTGTAGGAACAAAATTACAAAAATACCCTTAAAAAAGTTTACATTGTATCAAAATTGGAGTGAGGACTTCATCCATGGTTATATTTCGTAAATTTTACAAAGTTATTATAGAATAAAATCTAAACTCAATACTAATGTGTTGTCTATGATGGATTCTAACTCGGCAATTCAAAGTATTTAGGATATATTATTTTTCTCTATTTCGATTGATAAAGATCACAATATCATTTTTTTTGTGTAGAAGGGGTAAGGGAGGAGGGGGGGTCGAACTCGGAAAATGAAATGTAATAGATCTATTGGAAAGCAATTGTCAGGTAAAAAAGTGGGTGGTTTAGGTTTTGGTGGTTTAGATACTCTTAATTTAGCATTGATATGTACAAATGGATATGATATGTGATTCAAAATCTGAATTACGTTAGGTTTAAAATCATCAATGTCATTTATGATTCTGAGTTTGCGTTCATGTGTAAAACAAATAGTAATAATATGTAGGCAAATATATGTTCCTCATTCTCGGAGGCACACTCGATTGCTAGCCCCCTTAAGATGTTATTAAAGAACAATTGGGAGTGAAAATAAGACAAGATTCACCAAATTGGAGTGGGGACTCCATCCATGGTTATATTTCAAAAAAATTGCAAAGTTATTACATAATAAAATTTAAACTCAATACTAATGCGTTGTATATGATAGATTCTAACTTTGTAATTCAAAATATATTTAGGATATATTATTTTTCCTCTATTTCGAATGATAAAGATCACAACTTTATTTTTTTTTGGTGGAAGGGGTAAGGGAGGAGGAGGGGGATCGAACTCGGAAAATGAAATGTAATGGATCTACTAGAAGACAATTGTCAAGTAAAAAAGTGGGTGGTTTAGGTTTTTGTGGTCTGAATACTCTTAATTTAGCATTGATATTGTACAAATGGATATGACATGTGGTTCAAAATCTGAATTATGTTAGGTTTAAAATCATCGATGTGATACATGAATCTGAGTATGTATTCCTGTGTAAACAAATGGTAATAATATATGGAACCTCATTCTCTGAGGCACACTCGATTGCTAGCCCCCTTAAGATGTTATCAAAGAACAATTGGGAGTGAAAATAAGACAATATTCACCAAATTGGAGTGGGGACTCCATTTGTGGTTATATTTCATAAATTTTGTAAAGTTATTATAGAATAAAATCTAATCTCAATACTAATGTGTTGTCTATGATGGATTCTACTCGGCAATTCAAAGTATTTAGGATATATTATTTTTTTCTTTATTTCGACTGATAAAGATCACAACTTCATTTTTTTGGTTGAAGGGGTAAGGGAAGAGAAGGGGGGTTGAACTCGGAAAATGAAATATAATGGATTTACTAGAAGACAATTGTCAGGTAAAAAAGTGGGTGGTTTAGGTTTTTGTGGTCTGGATACTTTTAATTTAGCATTGATATGTACAAATGAATATGACATGTGGTTCAAAATCTGAATTACATTAGGTTTAAAATCATCAATGTGATTCGTAGTTTGAGTCTGTGTTCCTGAGTAAAACAAATGGTAATAATATATAGGCAAATATATGTTCCTCATTTTTTGAGACACACTCAATTGCTAGCCTACTTAAGATGTTATTAAAGAATAGTTGGGAGTGAAAATAAGACAAGATTTTGGAATGATCATTGGCTTGATGGTGGCAATCTCGCAACTCGGTTTAGAAGGTTGTATGCCTTGACACCATCTAAAGAATGTGTCATGACTGATATTTTTTATGATACGACATGAAAATCCGAATGACATCGAGATATTTGTAATGACATTGATAAGCAATAACTTTCGACATTGAATAATTTATTTAATCAGTAAGACTTAATAAACAACACAATAAATGTTGTGAAATTATCAAGATCAAAAAAACAAATGTTAATAAAGTGAAATTGAATATTTTAATTTGTTAACTATTAATTAAGAAAATAGTATTTTAGATATATATAAGTATAAAAATATATTTACTCGCGTATTACGCAGGACAATAATCTAGTTATAAGAATATAAAAAAGAGAAAAAAGCGGGGGATTAGGTACTAATTTGGAACAACTTTAGTTATTAAAGGATTGGATTAATTTAATTAATTAATTATAAGATTTATTAATGTATTAAAAATCTAAATAAGGAATATGAAGTCATCAAAGCAATCTAATGGTTATTATTTAGTTTTGCTTTTCATCCAATGGTTGTTGTTGTTTCAAAAGAAAATTTAGGTGGCTCTTTTATAGCTATTGGAAAATATCTCAAAGCGATGATGTGACATATCTCTGGTATCGCCACATCATCTTTTTCCTATGTGGCATCTTCACGTTGAAGGTTTCTTAGAGATTGACAGGTAAGATGCCACCTAGGCATATCGTATTCATCATCTCTATTACTAAAAAATAGAAAAGAAAATATCCCAAAGCGATGATGTGACATGTCTCTGGTATCGTCATATCATCTTTTTCCTATGTGGCATCTTCATGTTGAAGGTTTCTTAGAGATTGACAGGTAAGATGCCACCTAGGCATATCGTATTCATCATCTCTATTACTAAAAAATAGAAAAGATAGCTAAAAATGGGACTCGAACCCCCGCCCACACTTAAGATGTCTACGGAAGAAACCAATTCAACTAAATCAGATTTTGTTAATTATTTTAAATCCAATGACTAATGAACTTTAGTTATCATCATCTGCATGTATATTTAACTCTCTTCTAAATCACTTGCAAGCAATTTTATTACCTAGCTAATCATTTATTAAAAAAGTAGTCTATATGTTCAATAAAATTTTCCTAAATAACAATCATGGATTATATCTCAATACCATTAAAATTTATATGAAACCATAAATTAGGAGATCCCTTAATATCTTTCTCCAAATTACATAACATCAATTATTTAATTAATAAGAATTTCACTTTATATAAATAATATGGCTTACTCACAAGTTGCACAATACATATCATGTATCTACTTTCTATAGGGAAAATTTCATATTTAAAATTTCATATTTATAAGTTTCAAAATATCATATATGTCTAATTAAATTTTCAAATATCATATATGTCATTATTAAAGTTGAAATATATCAAAATTACCCAAATGAATAAATTTAATCAAAATAAAACATAAAATCCTTTAAAATTATAAATACCATTTACATTAACCATTATGTCCTTTTTTTAATTATGTCTAATTACATAACATATAAAGAGCATAATTTTGAACGACTTAGTGGAAAAAATGTTTATATTTTACAACTATAATTGACTCTTGTTAATGGAAAACAAAAAGTCCGATATCTTCAAATGTTAATGCGAGTGCAAAAAGTCTTGTATCTCATCGTGTCAATGAGAAATATATCTGCACATGTTATTAGGAGACTGAAAAGAAAGGGACATACAATCATACACAGAATAGATAATCACCAACAGTAAGATGGGTTATATAATAGAATAGATGATAACGAGTAGATTATAAACACTAGAATACGGATTTGGATATATATTATGTAATTAGAGATAACAATAAAGAAGGTATAGTAGTCAATTGTAAATGAGTATATATAGTTTTGAATGATTTTATTTGTTTAATTTGATTAAATTTAATTATTTGGGTAAATTTGATATATTTTAAGTTTAATAATGGCATTTGTGATATTTCAAAATTTAATTGGGCATATATGATATATTGAAGTTTATCAATGGCATATATGATAAGTCTATACTTTTTTAGCGCTATCTACAATTCTAATTCCCATCAATCGCTAAATATGAAGTGATCTTTTTTAGTTTTATAGGGTTTTTTTGTTTTGTTAAAATATCACATAAGGTTTAATAACGGTTATTAATATACTTTTTGTTTATTTGTATTGTATCTATCATCTTGTGATTGTTATGTCTCTTCAAAAGTGATTGTTTTTCCTATGCTTATTAACTAGATTATTAACTGTGTAATACACGATAAATATATTTAATTAATAACATGTTAAATTTTTAATATTATAAATTGACAAATATTTAATCATGTAATAATTAAATCACTAAAAAACATAAAGTTACATTAATTGGTTTGACATTCGGTACAATTTTCAAAATTATTTTAAAAATATAAAGATAACTATATATGACATAATAAATAAATCAAAATCTTTTTAATAAAAACTATGAACATGCCACATAATATTTTTTCTAAAAGTATACTAAATTAGTTAACATAATTTATATATATATAAGTACCTATTGTATTAATAAAAATAATAAAATACATTTTAAATTTAAATAACAACTTAAAATAAACA
Organism: Erigeron canadensis; assembly: GCF_010389155.1. Classification (NCBI taxonomy): domain Eukaryota; kingdom Viridiplantae; phylum Streptophyta; class Magnoliopsida; order Asterales; family Asteraceae; genus Erigeron; species Erigeron canadensis. Next base: position 20,961,207 of record NC_057766.1, on the reverse strand, counting down.
TTTAATGGATTATTTATTTTTAAAAATGTTCAATAGTAAATATGACATCATAAATAAATTAAAGTTTTTTTAAGAAAAACTATGAACATGTTACATAATATTTTTTTTAAAAATAATTTTAGAAGACAATCTTTTTTTATTATATATAAAGATTTTGATAAAAAATACTAAAAAAGTAAAATATTTGATGATATGCCATTTATTGTTGGCAGATGAACACGGATATATTCTTTTTATTTTAACCTATCCAGCTTATATAATGCAAATCAAACAATAACTTGTTGATATTTCAAAACTACATTATTTTTCCTTAGCCAAGAAGCAAGGCACTAGATAAGATAGAAGAATGGGTCAGGATCCGAGTGGAGCAGAGAATATGGTTTTATGCAAAAGAAAACATAAAAAGAAAAAAGCCTTGTTTAAGAGGAGCATTACTTAAATGAGGAATTTTTTTTTGTATGTAAATATTTATAGCAGATGAGAACTGCAATTATCATTTGTGATGACGTACCCACCCAGATATAGGCATTCAGGGTACATCTAGAAGATAAGTTTTATTTTCGGTAAACAAGGAAATGATACATGTTTATCAAAAATCCTATATCTTAGGAAAGAAGATCATATCAAATCCCTTATTATCGGAAGTGATATGGACGATGCCAAAAACTCTACTTTGAGGGAAAGTCACGAACCCCCTATAAATAGGGGGAAGGATGGCCAAATCAACATATAATCACACATACATACACTTGGCGTATAAAAGGCATAGCTTTACCGGAAGGGAATCGCCAAATAACAACCACAATCTCCCTCATTCCCCCTTTCTAGGTCATCGGATTGGCTGTACAAATAATTGGCGCCATCTGCGAGACGCTCTCCAAACAGCAAAACCCACAAAATTTTTGTTTTCCCAAATCCGAAACCTAGAAAATGAGCGACGAGAATAGACCGCCACCTGGTTTCGGTGAAGAAAGCATAGATCTAAACCGGAATCAGGGGGTACACGAGTAACACCTTCCTTACTAGGGGCAACACACGCCTCTACATCGGCTCAACCTCAGATCGATGAAGCATATATACGACAGAACTACGCAAGCATCCTGAACACCCTACGACGTCTTCAAGATGCGGGGGCACTATCAGGAAGGGCAATCAACTTTGATGAATAGTATGACGAATATGATGGTGACACACCGCCAAATGAAAGGCGTAGGTAACCAATGGATCCCCGATCAAGAGTGAAAAGAACCAATAATCAGCAAAACAATGCTGCAGGGTCACAAGGTAACACCCAGGAGCTAAGTAACCCAGGGTCGAATACCTAGGGACAAGGCAACCCAGGGTCAAACTCACAGAACCAAGGTGGCCAGCATGGACAAAGCATCCCCCAGGGAATACCAAATCCAGGATCGACAAACAACATTCGCTACAGCAATCCAGGACAACAATATAATATACCTGGGTGAAAGTGCGGTTTGGACCGATTAAATCACGATCTAACAACATCTAAGTGTGCGGAATCCACTTAGATTTGTCTTTGAAGTTTCTATAAAATTATGAACATATAATCACGAATTGAACAAAGAACAAGAGATATAAAACGAATTCCTTTATTAATCAGTCATCTCGATTATAATACAATGATAAATTCATATTGAAAACATCTCAATGATTACGGATTACAATCAAGGAGACGACAATAATAATGAATTACATGGTGGATAAGATGTATAAATCTCTACACCGATCCGTTGGACGAAATCTGTTGCAACTAAAATCATCCCCCGAAACCCTAGACCTGGGTGTTCTATATATAGGCTGCTAAACGGGCTGGACTTCAATCTCATTCATGGGCTTTAAGCTCCTTCACACGAACTAGCGACTTCGTGTTGACGTCATCACGAAGTGATGATGACGTCATCACGACCTTGATGAAGCCTTCTCTTCATCACGACCAACCTCTAGAATTGTATTACGACAGACAATAAAAGCATCTCAGAAATTGCTTCTACACTAGGTATGTACACTACACGCAACATACCAATATTCCCCAGTATTCGACAAGTTCAGTACCACAATACAATGCACAGGGAATAAACATCCCAGGATATTACAGTCAGGGAGCATTTACTCAGAACCCTCAGAACGAGGGCCAAAGGCCAAACGCAGCAGGGTACCAGCAAAATTCCCAAGGACAGGTAAGCCAAGGTTTCCCAATTAACACCCAGGCATCTAACATGTCGGGGGTACAAAGCCATACCCAGGGTCCACATACGCAGGGAAATAACCAAACCTACGGGTCACAAGTAAACCAAGCCATGCCACAGGCGCAGGCAGGTTTTCCTCAGAGTCAAACTCAGCAAGGATTCCAAATACCGGGACAAATCCCAGGACCACACTACCAAAACGCAGGGTCTCAATCAGGTCAGGGTCATAGCCAGCACTATTTAAGTAACCAAGGCATTTATAACCAAGGGTATGAGCAGTATTATCATGCTGGGAGTCCAAACTTAAGCACCTACGGGGCAAATGCTTGGGGACCAAGTATGTATCAAACCTTTCCGGTATACCAACCAAACCCACCTAGACCATTCAGCCTTAGCAGGATGCCACCAAAGTCACCATTTCTAGAATGGATAAGGAACCACCCATTGCCAGCAAATATGAAATACCCAACACACCTAGGAACTTAAAACGGCAAGGATGACCCATATGACTTTTTACAAAGATTTAAAGGAACAGCAAAAATGCAAAATTGGATTGAACCGGTAGCATGCAAGGCATTCAAAATGGAATTAATGAATGATGCAAGAGAATGGTTATGTAGCCTAGCAGAAGGACCAATAAATAGCTTCGATGAACTCAAAACAAAGTTTCTATCACAATACTGCTAACAGGAGAAGCATAAGAAGACACAAGTGTCAGCCCATAACATCAAATAGAGAGAAAACGAAACCTCAAGGGATTTCATAGAAAGATTTACCATAGAATCACAAGATATCACAGGACTACCGGAATCACAAAGGGTTTCAGGGCTCATACACGGCTATCGGAATAGAGAATTGGTTGAATGCTTAAACACAGACCTAGGCGAAACATTCGATGAAGCAAAGAAAAAAACCCACAAATTCGTGGACATAAAAGAAATCGGAGCAAGTAATGTTGAAGATACGAGATACAAAAAGGGAAAATGGCAACCAAACAAAGACCATCAAGCAAGATATAATCCATACAATAGAGAGGAAAAAAGGAAAGATTACAATATAGTCCCACTTTCAGAAATGACAAAGAGCCCAAGAGAAATATTGCTTACAGAGGCAGTAGGAAAAACATTCCCTATCCCGACAAAATTGAGCGAAAGGGGAAGAAGGGACAAGGATAAGTATTGTGACTTCCACAATGATACAGGGCATGATACAAATTCATGTATACAGCTGAGGAAAGCAATTGATGAAGCCATTAAAACTGGTAAACTTGCACATTTGGTGAAAGGAATCCGGCAACAACCGAAACAAAAAACAGAAGAGTCTGGGCAGTAGAAAAGCAGCAATACCCAGGCAACAATCTATACAATAAGAAAGGAAAGACAAGCCGAGAAAAGAAAAGGAGTCAACACACTCATTCAGAGTGTAGGAGAAATTTCATTTCCTCCAATACTTGGAACACATGTCTCCGAGGATCCGATAACAATCAAGGCAATACTGCAAGTAAGATGGGTGGATAAGATCCAGATCGACGATGGAAGTGATTGCAATATACTCTATGAGCATGCGTTCCTAGGAGACAATCTACTCTTATGTATCCTATCATCACCTCCGGGCACATGGCTAATAAGTTTCTCTGGGAACAAAACCCAACCTATAGGTAAGATCATTCTCGCAGTAATAATCATAGCAGGACCACGCTGGAGGACCGAGGAGCTGACCTTTATGATAATCAAAGGATCCTCACCCTACAATGCTATCCTGGGAAGGCCAGCAATGCAAAAGTTCGGGATGATACCCTCCGTGATACATAATATGGTCAAATTCCAAACGGAGGATGGAATAGCAAGCATCAGGGGAAGCTACGAGCCACCAAGCGTCCACGGATGAATAGGCACAAGTATGCCAATCAAGAAGAGGAGGCTAGAAAGAGACGAAGGGGAACTTGCTGTAACACCCCACCGTTGGCGGAAACATGAGGTATCATGAAAAGTACAGCACGACATGGAATTACATAGATACTACTAAATGAAATATAATATAATGAATATATTCCTGAAACATGAGTTCAAAGTCATAATAGTGCTAGAATAGTTTATTACAATCAAGTCCATAAAGAAATAATCCAAGGATTTTAGCCTTAAAGTCTGACAATAAATGAAGGAGCACTAATCTCCGAAGTCCAAGCCTAGCATAACAATCTTTATCCCTGATTAGCATGAGTACCTGAAAAGTATACTAAAACGTGTCAAAACAAAGGTTGGTGAGTTCGTAGGTTTTATGTCAAAAAGTCTAGTCAAAGAATTAAGTCTTTTGTCAATTATTTTAAGTCAAAATAAGTATTTGTTCAATATATAATGAGCAGAGTTACGCCATAGCCAGTCAATAGTCTCAAGTTTCAACGTCACAAGTCTCAATGTCACAAGTCTCAAAGTCACGAGACCCAAAGTCTCAAAGTCCGGTCTTACGGTACCTGCCTTAGTCCAAGTCTCAAGTCTTAAGTCCAAGTCTCAACTCATACAATAAGCACGTCTAAAGCACATCAAACAAACACATAATCACACGCATACAAACAAGATCAAAGCACGTCAAATGGCATAAGTAACTCTATATGCACAGGCTCAATATTGAATATAAACAGAAATCGACAAAACTGTTTAAAAGCACAAGTATACTTTCCACCCCAAAAACTTGTAAAAAGAGGGGCTACGAAACTCACCTGAAAGAAGCACAAGTATAAGTACCCTAAGTCAACGAACAAGAACAGGAACAGTCAGTACACCTGAAACACACTCAATATCTGTCCAACAGTCCTACATTGTCCACAAGTCGTCCAGTAAGTACTTACTTAATTTCACACGTCGAAGTCTTATACTAGTGTCTTAGGAAATGCCATTATGTCTCATCAATATCATAATATATATAATAGTCTATTTGTCCTTGTAAATTGTCCAATAAAATAGTTCGTTCAATAATGTCACGTTTTATTGTTTATATCTCGTCAAGTCCTCGTATGAACGTCTTTATAAAATATATTAAGTCCGGAAAGTCATATAATTTGTACATTGTCTTTACAAGTCCTTTAATCTTTGCACATATATATAGTCATTATAAAATCCTTTCATATAAATGTATATATACATATATATATATAGTCATAAGTCCATAAAGCACCGATGTCACGACAATTTTTGGATTACATTATAAACACGACCCGAAATGACTAACCATAATTCACTTTGACCAAGAAACCCTAATTTTGACTTTTGACTAGAAACCCCTAATTTTGACTTTATTAAATCTTAAATCAATTTTGAATTTACAACCCAAATTAAACCCATATGAATCTGCCCTTTGACCAAGATTTGACCGGCCAAAAATCAAGAACAATTTCTAGATCCAAACACGATTTCAAGTCCAACATCGATTTTAGAAGTCAAAAATATTTCCGGTCGATTTGACTGACGTTGACCTGCACGAAAACGACTTACAAACACTAGATCTAAACACCAAACACGAAACAAAACCATTTTTGAAGCCAAAAGTAAAGTATTTTTGGTTTGACCGACTTTGACCGAGTCAAGAATCAAGAACAATAGCAGATTCGATCGAGATGAAGAAAAGAACAAGATTTTTATGTTATAAACATGATTACAACCCAATTCTAGACTAAATCTAACCGGAAATCATCCGAATGCTACTTTTAATCACGGGTTTTTTTTAGTTTCAAATTTATATATATATTTTCGGATCCCATAAGTCAAGAACAAGAATCAAGAACACATTACAACCTCAAATCTTACCACGAAGGTGAATTTCGAACCATGGATTTCGGATTTTAAGAAGGTTTCGGTTCATAACAACTCAGATCTACAAGATTTTCGGATATACTTTTCGGATCTTGAAGGATTTCGGGTATAAGTTTTCGGATTCATTGATTTTCCCATCTATAGATCTCGGATCTATATAGTTTTCGGATATATATATATAGTCTACAATCATTTCAACCAAAAATATATACATAAATATAAAGATTCCGGTCCATATATCACGGATTTGAAAGATTTCACATATATATACACATATTCATACTCAAAACTGAAAAGTATATATATATTTTTGTTCAAAAATCGGACCTATAGATATATACACACATATATATCCGAAAATATATAAATTTTGGGTTCTTACATATATATCTCCATATAATCCGAAAATATATATATATATACATATATACATACAAGAAAACGGGATTTTGATGAAGAATAACAAGAAATCATTTAGATCCAAGCATATCTTATTCGAATTTGAAAGAATGATGAAGAAAAAGGTGATGGTTGATGGTGGTTCGTGGTGGATGGTGGCGGCCGGCCGGAAATCTAAAGAGAGAGGGGGGCGGCCAAAGAGAGGAGAGGGAGAAGTGAGAGGCTGGTGGAAAATGAGGGAAAGATTAGGGTTAGGGCTTTTTAGGGTTTTGTTCTTCCCCTTTTTACACCATTGTCTGGACTTTGACTTCCTTTAAAATTGGTTTGACCCGACAATCCAAGAAAACTCGTTACCCGTAAATTCATTTTGTCGACATATTCAATTCTAACTTTTCAATAGCTTTCTAACGGATATAAACATGTCTATATTTATTTATTAAATTTTTAATTGATTAAATTTTAAGTTTTTCACTTAATTTGACATTTTCACAAGACAACTAATATTTTTCCTGTTCTCGAGTCCAGAAACAACTTTTCTAAATTCTAAATGCTCATAAAGCCCGAATAAAACATAAATCCACTCATTCCGTTAATAATGCCTTAAAGACTAATAATATTCACGCCCTTAAAATACATATTCTACTTATAAGTCGCGTATATGAACGGATTGAACTAAAAATGATCGGAAAAGTACATCGAGAAAATATGCTCAGATGACGGTTGTCACACTTGCAGACACCTTTAACACAATGGAAGTACAAAAGCAAGAAAACCTAGAACTCGAAGACGGCATTCCTAAGGCAAAATAAGTCTACTTATCCTATGTATTTGAAACTTTTTCTGTTTAAATTTGAATTTATTCAATAACAATTATGATTCATGGTGAAGAAGGATCGCAACCTCACACACATAATTTCCAAAATGTATGCCTAAACGCCTAAAAAAAAGGCAAGTGCATAAAAAATCATACTCCTATGATTACGATAAAGTATATGCCTAATTGCCAAAAAAGGTAAGAGCATTAACATCATACTCCTATGATTTGTATAAAAATACTTTAAGAAACCCTAAAAAGGGTATGCACATAATTTCAAAAAAAAAAATACACAGGGTAAACATATGAACATAAGTACTAGGGAAATTGTTCTTAACATCCAGACGACCCATCGGCCCAGAAAAATAAACCCAGTAACACCGGGGAAGGATAATATTGTCTTACAAACCAAGGCCAGACAGCCACAATAGCAAATATTGTTCAGATTGAAAAAGAAAGCAGTTGGTCAAAAGACATATCAAGGTGTGCAACACATGTAGCAATCACAGGGAACTCAGCATCCTTCCACTCCTTCGCAGCAGCCTCCACCTTCAGAGAAGCATTGGCATCATAATCAAGACAGGAAGAAAGTTCAACATGACCTTCCTGGCTAAATTCCTCCAACACCCTGGACCTCTCCTCCAAACGATTCGCAGATATACCTTCACTAATAGACTTCAGCACATCAGAACTTGCCAACAAGGACCTGCATATAAAAGGGACATACTCAGATATCACCCTGCCACGGTCAACCTTCACTGCTTGCAACTGCTTCGAAAGATCCTCAATCATCAGCTTGTCAGCCTGAGATTGTGACAGCATCTTAGCATTTTCAATGGACCTTGCCTGCAATTCTGTTTTTAGCTTAGAAATCTCCTCATTCCTGGCAAAAAGGGTTGATTCCTGAGACTTCAACAAAGCCTCTGTCTCCTTCAGCTTCTCCACAGACACAGGTTCACCTTGATCAACATAGTCAGACAACTTCTTCTCCAAGTCAGATACAGTATCATTCAACAAAGACTCCCTATGAGTACTCTCCTTAATTGCTTTCAAAAGAGCTTCATACTGAAAACGCATCTCAGTAAGCATGGTGCTATGGGTATCACAACCTTCGCCATACAAAGTCAAGAACTCAGAAGGCTCCATTGACCTTATCTCATCAACAGTATGTTTGGGAACTTGAGATCTGAATATCCAGTTTGATTCATAAAACTCTACAACTCTACAAAAAAAGAAGCATTAAGGAGAAAGAAGAAAAGAAATGATACCTTCTTCAACATCATCACTGGTAGCATTAGCAGCACTGGCAGCAGCAGTTTTTGCCCTCTTAAGACAAGCCCCAATGGAACCACAAGGAGGAAGCACATTAGCCCTCTTCTATCCAGCATCAGGCAAAACATCAACATCGATAGCATCAACTAAAGGAGGGGGACGACTGATAACTTCACCAGTCTCACCAGTACGCTCACCAACATTGCCACCACCAGCGGAAGCATTTGGATTGGGCATCTGAGAAACTTCCTTGGTACCTTTCTTCACGTACTTTAAATATGACATATCTGCATATAAAACACGAAACGATGAAAAAAGCATGTAGAGAAAAGCTAAAGCTTACACAATAGAAGCATACCATCAAACTTTCCCTCTCCCTCAGCAAGAGCATGAATAAGGCCAGCCTTAAATAAAATCCCATCTGGATATTGATAAACAACAAAACCCTTCTCCTCCAAAATATCATATACCTCACCGCAATCATCATCAGGTATAGAATCACCAAAGAAACCTTTTTTCTGAACTTTAAGCCTACTCCTCTCATACAAACATTCACAATGTTGGGGAAAAAGACTATGATGCATAAACATAAACTCATCCTTCCAATCACGAATATCGACCCCACCCTTAATAACACATTCAATTTTTGGCCTATTAGCGATGGTAATCCAATCGCCGGCTGCGGAAACACTCAACAACTTTCTAAATAAAGTGACAGATGGTTCAACCCCATAAGCACGACAGACAATTTCAAAAGCAACTATCCTAGCACAACCTAATGGATGCATCAAAGAGATATGGCATTTATAGTATTTCAGGACCTCAATAAAAAAGCTGGGGAAAGGGATATCTCAAATTCCCCATAGTAAAAGTTTTAATATAAATACTCACAAACCCTTCAGGAGGTTTTAGAGCACTCTTGGAGCGAGTGGGAGACGAAAAGATGAATGGCGGCCAGGAAAAAATTGATCAACAAATACCCTAAAAGTATCGGCATCAACAACAGATTTAGTATTTCCAATGCCACGCTTCGCCATTATACCAAGGGTTTATTTAAGACAAAAGAAAGAGAAGTAGAAGATCGTACCTTTCAAATTAAAGAAGAAGACTTTCTCTCTCTGGAAGCAGCGAAATTTTAATCGGATACCAATTATGATCAATGAAGAAAATATTTATATGTTGTTTCAAAGAAAGAGCCGTCGATCAACCTTTCAGCTTCGAGATACGCGCCCACTAATTCAAGGATTTAATACTTCAAACCTACCAAAGAAATTTTCAAAACAGCCCCTACACTTTGCACCAGATAACTAAAAAGGCACGAAGAAGAAAGCAGGCTAGGAGTCTAATACGATGATCTTCGCAAAGTCACCCCATTAGACTGGGGGCTTGATGACGTACCCACCCAGACGTAGGCACGCAGGGTACATCTAGAAGATAAGCTTCACTTTCGGTAAACAAGGAAATGATACATGTTTATCAAGAATCCTTATTATCCGAAGTGATATGGACGATGCCAAAAACCCTACTTGGAGGGAAAGTCACGAACCCCCTATAAATAGGGGGAAGGATGGCCAAATCAACATATAATCACACATACATATACTTGGCGTATAAAAGGCATAGCTTTACCGGAAGAGAACCGTCAAATAACAACCACAATCTCCCCCATTCCTTCTTTTTAGATCATCGGATTGGCTGTACAAACGATTTGTAAACTGATTAATTGAGAAATTATATTTGTAAACAGGGCAATGGTAAGTGCATACTCATTTAAATTTATTAAAGATTCGAAACCCAAAAGAGTACGAATCAAGAGAGCCATCTTTGAGTAAGGATGGCATTCTATGTCAATAAACTTTTAGTCTAGTGCTTTAAGGTGGACATTAATATTAATTTACTAATTTGATATGAGTGATAACTAAAAGCTAATATTAAAAAAAAAAATACGGACCACTCTCATTTTTATTTATTATTAAGGACGACACTCATTGACTGCATTTATATCAAACACACTTCGTACATTTAATAATTCAACTACAATTGTTACATAAAACCCACAAGACATTATAAGAAACGAGAGCAAGTATCCGCACGTTATGCTGGTGAAATGGTGATGGTGATAGGTCATAGTCTATGATAGGTCATAGAAGATGATATGTCATAGAGTGTCATAGCCAAATATCTTAGTCGTACGGGCTCCGACCTCAGATTTAAAAATTCGTTGAAAGTATATCGAATGACATCTTTAACGAAAGAGCATGGAATTTTAAAAACACCCATATAATTTTTATAATTTATCGATGTACGGTTTTTGAGATAAAATATTTTGAAAGAATTAGAGTAATAAAATGATTTATGGAGTAGAGGGAAAGTTGTAGACATTGATGTATAGTACATTATGTATTATCATGTGTACATTGTTGAAATTGAAAGTTAAAACCCTATTGTAAACAATTTAATTTATAATATAATATAGAAATCCGTCTCATCCACATGGGGGGCTTAGGCATAGGACGAAGTGGCCGACCGGCCGAGGTCCGACCTTTTAGAGGGTCCGGCTTTTTTTTATGCATATATGTAAAAAATATATGTTGTTAACAAAGCCCGTTACAAATTTTAATATTTATCCAAAAATTAAATAATAGTACTTAACAAAAAAAAACTCAAGTAACAATTTGATATAACAGTTATCATCGTTTTTATATCTTAGTTTATATAATTATAATTGTAGCATCTATATTCCGGACATTTTTTTTCACGGCCAAGGTTCATAAATCCCCGGAGACGGCCTTGCTCATCCAACATCAATATAAGGACAACTTTAGTCGATAAATTAACAAAATAAGAACACAAAAAATGACGTATCATGAATGCTTCTCTTTGAGAAATATTAATCCTTGTCAAAAGCTATATGTGTGCCTAATTCTTTATATAGAACGAGTCTTAGAATAATATATTTTACACGCACTAATTTAAGAAGAGTATGATAGCACGTGGAATGGCCCCATTTTGCATACATAAATAGTGGTTATTACAAAGGCGGTTAAAGCAATTAATTAACAAACATACAAGGCTCTATATATAAAGCAAACAATAAATATGCATTATATTTTAATCTTTTTTCACTTTTAATCCCTCCGATAATCAATTATAATAGGCATTATACTTTTGCACATTTTAACCCACACAAAAAAGCCAATTGCATGAATAAGCTTGAGACAAAACTATAAGGACAGGAATAAACATGAAAATAAATATCAACTATAAAGATGTATTTGGAACTAATAAAACGACAACTATGAAAATTTCTAATGTAACTAAATATTCTCACGGACATAGATCATATTGAAAAAAAAATGAAGAAAAAAAGACAAAGCACAATGACAATCCGTGTAATTTTCTCAGTAAACAAATATCAAAAGACAAAATATTTAGCAAATTTGAAAATTTTAACCCATTAAATTAAAATTAAATGTCAAGATTAAAAAATAATTTTTAAATCTAAATCCTTTGAACATAATAATTTTTCTCCAACTTACTAGTAAAGTTGTTTTCTAACTTTAAACAATCTCTACTTAAACCAAATATCCATAAATGTTTTGGATTAGACTAAAAAACTTAGTGACTTCAGTGGCATGGAATTAGATTTTACATACTAGCTAGGGTATATGAACCGTGCTAAAGTTGAACACGATCATGAACACCACACGAAAAGTAATTGTGTCAAATTTTTCAAACATATATTCGACACGATTCTTACAAAGTTTACAAGTAAGATCTTTAAACAAACTATTAATAATATATTTAAACGGGTCTTAACGGGTATCAGCTGTTCTTATCGAGTCAATTCTTGTCTTGATAGGTTTTTAACGAATCTTAACCGTCCAATTCATGTCTTAATACATTTTTTTAACGAGTTTTAACAGATTACACGATGAGACATGAACCTTTGTCATGTCTTATCGTGTAAGCTAAACAAATTTTTATCATGTCAATTTTTTTAACTACGAACACGATAGATTAAACTGTTAATTTCAAATACGAAACTTGTTAATATCTTTTTATATAATATTAACAAATTTCGTGTTAAATATTGCCATCTAGAGAGATGGGATTTTTCTAAACCAAACATTTGATAATACGGAGATGAAAATATGAGAAAGTTAAAGTGTATCTTCCTTGAATTCTGCTTCCATCCATTTCATGTATTTGAAGTTAAAGATACCATGTAACCATGACATTCTCGGAGGATTGAGGATACGTATGATATAGTTTGGTCATGTCTGATTTTGGAATCTGGTACGACATTGGGATTTGGGTACTTGCAAAAATTGCGGTGGTGACATGAATAACCACCCTACAAAATGTGTTGGGTTAATAGGTATTGTTGTAAAAAAAAAAAAACATTTGGGCTCGGTCAACCGTCACCAATGTACACATGGCCTACAAGGGAATTGAAGCTGTAATGGTGCGGGTTCGAATCCCACATTTTATGGGACTTAATCCAGAAACCTTTGGGTGTATGTGTGGGATGGTTCACCAGGATATGTGTTGAATGCCCAGTACATATCGGAACCAATGTGGTTTCAGGGATTAAGGTGTTTCCTCCCATCTATACTTTTTTTATATATAAAAAAAGGAAAAAATATATATAGTGTTCGTATATGGAAAAGTGAATTTAAGCTTGTATGACATCTAAATTTAGATTTTGAACCCTACACATACTAATATTTTAGTATTCTTTGTTTAATGAATAAATACTTAGGTCACCATAAATTTTATGGTATAAAAATAAAAATTTAAATATTCCACACTTAAGCTTAAAAACCCATCACTCTTATATTACCATCCCATAAATTTAATGGTATAAAAGATAAATATTTATATTTGTTCATTATAACTTGTATCGTTAATATACATATATAACCATGTAAGTGTATTAAATGAATTCCATAGGTTTTGCCATCAAAGATATAATATGTTTAATGCACGTTAAATATAATGTATATATCATTTTCTTTTTTAAAATATTAACATATCCGTGCAATTCGGCAATGGTCGTGGCAGCATTATTGTGGTGGTGACAAGTGTTGGTGGGGGAAGCGACATTGAGTTGTGTAAATAATTGATATAAAAGTAATTAATTTAAAGAGTTAATGAAAATAACTTAAATTATAAATGATTATAGAGTAATTTAATCATTAATGATAAGAGTATAATATATGTGAAAATATTTTAAAGAGTGTCGGGTGAAAATGTATAAATAAAAATAGATATTTTAGATATTTCTCTCTATGTAATTTTTAAGTGGGAGTTTTTTTTAGTAAGTAGTATAAATAAAGATTGTTGATCTGAATTAGGTAAAATTTGAACTTAAGTGATTTGTCCTTTTCTGTAACCCTTTATAAAATATATTGATCTCTCTTATTTTAGAAAATTTAGTACTTTTTAATAACCAAAGTACCCTTATTTCTTAATTATAATTCCTCTATACACCTAATCTATATTTTTATATTTATACTATTCAATAAATAAAATAACCCTTTTTTTTAAAAGTTATGGAATAATTATCTAAAATACCATTAATGATTAAATTACATTATCAGTCATTTATCTAAAATATCTCCATTAACCTTTTACATCTTACCTACATCACAAGCTCACATTTTGTATTACTATTTGGATTTCAATACAACTTATCTATATATACATGAGCATAATACTCGCGCATTGTGACGGCTAGAAGATTAAGACAATATAACGGAGAAGAGGTGGTGGAGATCGAGGGTGGTGGTGTAGAGGGCGACGATAGATGGTGATAGAAGATAAATGAGAATGTAATGATTAGAGAGAATAGGGAAAATAAGGTTATATAAAGGTTTTATGTTTAAGTAGGTGTATTTTAAGAAAAAAAAATATGCTTAATTTCTTAATCCTAATTCTATTTATAGGGGATTATATATATATACACACACACGGATGATAAAAATCAAAAAGGAAAGACTACTTTTTTAAAATTCTTTCTTTCATTAACTATTTCTAAAAGAAATAAAAAATTTTAAAAAAAGATTTTTTTTCCCAAAAGGACGTAGCCCCCAAGCTATAGACGAATCTTGTCGATCTATGGCGAAGCCATCATAACTAAGGGCAGAGTTCATTCGGTAGATCATCCCATCACTGATCACCCCTATGACCTATCACTCCCACCAGTTACCTCATATTAATATTTTGAAGTGCAAAGCCCATACCGTATCTTTATATGTGTGGGAGAGGATTCTATCAAGTTGGTCAACAAGACTAGTCATGTTAGTCAAATCTGGACCCTTGGATTAAAATCAATAGTTAAGATTCAAAGTTTATCTTTCAATCTTGACCCTTGAGTTCAATCTGATGATCAAAATGTTTTTAACTTGATCAATCAAGTTGGAAACAACTTGAGAGAATCCTTTCCTTTATATGTATAGCTGACTAGCTCTGATAAAAAAATATATTTTTTTTTTGTAAATGAGTTAATTAAAGAAAGATTCAAAAAAATAAAAAAATAAAAGTCAAAAAAAAAATAAGCTAAAAAAATCAATAATAAATCTTCACTCCCTTGTCTTCTTAAGAGTCTTCTATCAGAATCTTTACCCTATATATATATATATATATATATATTAAAAGAGTAGTTAACCAAGCTTTCTAAAGACTTTTTCAAAATTAAACATATATTAAAACATTGTCACGTAAGATTTTTCTCATGTGGTATCCCCATATTTTTTTACAATATTTTATCTTAATCTAATTCATTTACAATTATTACATTAAAAATTAAATAAAAATAAATATTATGTGCGATTCTTATGTATTAACTTATTCCATCGTCCATATAATTTTGGAAAATATATTTTCAAATACAATAAAATATAATTTATTTATTAGAATGTCATCAACTATAGATTTAATTAACTAAATTTTAGATCCGTGTCAAATACACGGGTTTTACAACATTAATAATATAAGAATTAATATATGAAAAAAAATACTTATACGTTAAATGTAAAAATATAGTTAAAAAGAAATTGAGATATTAAAATATAATGTTGAAGGTTAAATAGAAGATTTTGTATAGGGAAAAGTGAGTATGAAGTTGTTCCCCATCTAAGCTTAGATGAGGAACCTTTCACATACAAATATTATAATATTTGTTTGAAATTTAAATAAATACATGGCCCCCATGATTTTTATAATTATAAAAATCAAATGTGAGAAATTCTCTATCTAAGCTTAGATGGAGGACAACCCTATATTCACTTCCCCTATTGTATATTACAATTGGCAAATATTTAATATACAATGTCCTAGTTGTAATAGGGATATTATGGAGTCTATGTTATGGTTTTAAACTTAAGTTCTCGCTAATGATAATTATATGAGTGGTCATTAATTAGCATAAAATAGTTATAACTTCATTATAAATTTTGAAAACTGAACATTTAATACGAAAGATATAGGTTTTTTATAAACGATATTTCTAAAAGCCTATAGTTAACATTTTCCATAAACTTATTAATATATATTAAAAACAAATGTACGAAAGTACGTGAAAAAAATAGTAATGAGCCATTTTTATTTCATTGGGTCTGTTTTCATTTTCTTAACGGATCAACTTCATTTTTTGGCCCGTTTCATTTTTTTAATTTTGGGCTTTACATATTATGTTTTGATCTTTTAAATTGCTTCTAATTTGTTTATAAAGATCACTCATTTCACTTGCATATTAATATTTTTTTAAGTTTGCTATTAAAATGATCTCGTCTTATTACACATAACTATTACATAATATATATATATATAGTAGTATTGTGTACGTTTTGGATATATACATCTAACAATCTCTGAAGATTAGTTTGCAATACTTATTAGTTTTTAATTTTATTTCGGTTGATGTTTTGTTATTATGGATTATTTTCGTTTCACTTTCTATTTTCAATGATTTTGGAAATTATCTTTAATTATGTTTGTAATATTATTTTGTGTTTTTATTTCAATTATTCTACTTTCATACCTATTATCTTTTAGAATTTATATAATTTATCAATCAATTATATAATTATACTATCAAAATTCTTTAATTTATAATTGCTTACTTATTAAAAAAAATAATATTAACTCAGTTCTTGAACTATATAATGTTTCTGAAAACATGTTATAAATTCTACATAATACATAATATTATAAATATAATATCTCCCGACCCAATGCCCAAGTGACGTATCTCGTTATTTATAAAAACAGCTTTTTTTAACCAAGCATTTGAAGCTTTAAAAGTTGGGCCAGAAATTCCATGTTTATTTGGCAAACAAAATTTTATTCAGGATTACCTTATTTGTTTTAAGATCTATTTTACAGTGTTAAACATTTATTTTATTTGATGCGATGATAATTAAAAAAAAACGGAAATTGATGAGAACTCCTTAGGCCTATGTACCTTTTTGATACCCACATAACCCCACCAAGGATAGTGTCATGTTTAAATTCTTACCCGGGGTTCAAGTCGATCTCCATTTTTTTTTGTCCTTTTTACATTCTTTCGAACCTCTTGTTCAATTTATTCTCCCGACCATTGGTCATGTATTTATATATGTATCTTCAGACAACGTCTTTATATTTACATATTGAGTAGTATATTAATAATATGTAGGAGTATGTTTTAACGTTTTCTTTTGTTGAGATAATAAAATTGTTGACTTCTGTCATCCGACTAACAAAATTTTATTTAGGATTACCTTATTTGTTTTAAGATCTATTTTACAGTGTTAAACATTTATTTTATTTGATGCGATGATAATTAAAAAAAAAAAGAAATTGATGAGAACTCCTTAGGCCTATGTACCTTTTTGATACCCACATAACCCCACCAAGGATAGTGTCATGTTTAAATTCTTACTCTGGGTTCAAGTCGATCTCCATTTTTTTTTTGTCCTTTTTACATTCTTTCGAACCTCTTGTTCAATTTATTCTCCCGACCATTGGTCATGTATTTATATATGTATCTTCAGACAACGTCTTTATGTTTACATATTGAGTAGTATATTAATAATATGTAGGAGTATGTTTTAACGTTTTCTTTTGTTGAGATAATATAATTGTTGACTTCTGTCATCCGGCTAACGATCGTATATAACACTAGTTTTTCTATATGTAAAAAAATGTTAGAGTAAAATATATTATGGTTAATGTTTTGGGTAGACCATAACCAAGCCCACTGCCCACATAATTGAGCCCCCACGTCATTACTAACTTCACATACCACGAAAAATAAACCAAATTATACGTTGATCAACGCATGTCTAATTCAACCTAAATTGATTTAGATTGTCAGTAAAACACACGTAAAACTAATCCATAACTGAACTTCCTAGAAAGTATATTCATCCAGTTTAGAAGAAGAAAATTGGCGCAACAATTAGTACATGTGAATGAGACTTGTACTTCATCACTTGTGACTTTAAAAAATGAGCTGGATTTTACTACTTTCTAATTAAAATAATAATGATAATAATACTTATAAAAACCAACCGTTATTGTAAAGTAAATGGTGACTTGGTGAGTTCCCTTTTGATATATCTTTATTCCTCACATTTCCCCTGCCTCTCCATCCTTCACAATACCACCCCAATCTTCTGTGACTCAAATAAATATTTCTTCCCTTTCTTCATAAATAGATGCATTTATCCACATTAATTATTTCATTCACACATTTCATTATTTTACAATGGCCCTGAATCTCATTTCCATCTTCTCTCTTATCTCCTTACTCCTCTGTTTCCATTCCTCTGCTTCACAAAACTCACTCAAACTTAAACTCACACCCATCACAACCCAGCCCATTTCAACCCCAGAATCCAATAATAATAATAATAATAATAATAATCAACATCCATGGATGCAAACTTTGAGTTACTTAACAAAATCTTCATTGGCCCGGGCACATCATTTGAAAAACCCAAAAGATAATTCCTCTGTTTTTAAATCTGAGATTCCTCTGTTTCCTCATAGTTATGGAGGGTACTCTGTTTCTCTTGGTTTTGGGTCACCTAGTCAAGAATTGTCTTTTGTTATGGATACTGGAAGTAGTCTTGTTTGGTTTCCTTGTACTCACCGGTATTCGTGTTCGGGCTGCGATTTTCCGAATATTAATGAGAGTAGTATTCAAAAATTTATTCCTAAGTTGTCTTCCTCTGCCAAGATTCTTGGGTGTACTAATAAGAAATGCGGGTTGGTTTTTGGTTCAAGTAGTCCGGTTAAGTGTAATGGTAAAGAGATTTGTCCTGCGTATATGCTTCAATACGGGTCTGGGTCGACATCCGGGTTGCTATTGTCGGAAACCCTGAATTTTAAGGAGGGTGATGTGACTGATTTTGTAGTTGGGTGTTCAATAATATCGGCTGGACAACCAGCGGGTATAGCTGGATTCGGGCGTGGGCCCGCTTCTTTACCGGTTCAAATGGGTCTAAAAAAATTCTCATATTGTTTGGTTTCTCACCGGTTTAATGATAAACCGGTGAGTAGTGAGATGACTCTTGTCCGGGGTTCCTCTCATTCCAGCACTACAGATGCTGGAATAAGTTATACAAAGTTTCGCAAGAATCCCTCAACTTCAAGACCAGCATTTCAGGAGTACTATTATGTTAACCTCCGAAAAATAACTGTGGGCGGTAAAACCGTGAGGATCCCGTACGGTTATCTTGTGTCGGGATCCGACGGAAATGGTGGAACCATCATTGATTCTGGGACGACTTTTACGTTTATGGATAGCCACATTCATAATTTGGTGGCGAAAGAGTTTGAAAGCCAAATGTCAAAGTATAAACGCGCCAGTGACGTGGAAAAGGGAACCGGGTTGCGACCGTGTTTTAACATAAGCGGGAAACTAACCAAGTTTCCCGAACTAATGTTTCATTTCAAAGGCGGTGCGAAGTTAGCACTGCCTTTGGCGGATTATTTCTCATTTTTCGGGGAGTCGGACGTATTGTGTATGACACTTGTATCGAGCGACATATTGGGGTCGGGAACAAGAACCGGGCCATCGATAATCATTGGAAATTTTCAACAACAGAATGTATACTTGGAGTATGATTTGGAAAACAGTAGGCTTGGATTCAAGAAGCAAATTTGCAAATAAAGAGTTATTCTTGACATTTAATTTGATGTACGAATCTTTTTATTTTTATTTGCAATTATATTTTATATAGTTCCAAATTTCAATAATAACTGTTTAGGTGTAATTTAAAATGATTTTTACATTGTAATAATGAACGACGATTTATAGTGTTCGTAATTATAATAACCTTGGCATATTCGTTAAGGATGTACGGAAAAATTGGTTAAATGTAATTTGTGATGAACTTAGAATTTGACATTATATAAGGTTAGTTGTTTGATTGGAAAGGTCGTGGAAAAATCATCATTGATTTAATCTTTTAAATTGAACATGAAGCTTTGTTTATCGTTAAAAAGAATATGTTTACCGTTTTTAATGTTGAGAATGATGTTTATTTTTAACGAATGTAATTAAGACATTGGTAAAAAGTCAATGACATTATGATTGATCTATCATGGGAGGAGAAAGCCGTTATGTACCAATGCCCCAAAACACCGGTTAAATTTGAAATATTAATTATTTCAAATTTATTTTTAAGAATTAACCCAGAATAATATTATACCATAAAAAGTGCATATCACATGATCTTAAGTTGTCGCAATCAGTCGCACACCAACAGCCCATCCATTGTTGCCAGCCCTCACGTACAAACCACCCCGATGTCGATATATACATATATTTTCAAGGGTTATAATCATTTAAAAACTATAATTTTTTGTGTAAACTAAATACTGATTAAATCAACAATTTTTTTAGTTTCATGCGGTATCAAACACACAATGTTCACGCGCTACCAAAACCACACTATGAATTGAAACTTAAAACAATATGTTTTTAGAAACACATTGTGTTCTGTTTAGATCACAATATGTTTTAACTAGTTTTCAAGTTTTTACGAAAATTTTATTTTTCAAATAAACATTTCTCATATTATAAAAAATATGGTTTAAAACTTTTAAAAGCACATGAACTATCCAAAATTATTCTTCGTCATTGTAATCGCCCAAATACTAGTATGGATGGGGTAAAATAGAATAGCGCATTGGAATGTTCCGACTTTCAGAATGCTCATATATCTATATTATCTTATACTCTCATATTAAAAGTTATATATAAAAAAAAATCTAAAATACCCTTAATTTTTATGTTAGTTTTTATTTTTTAAAATACTTTATTAACCTTTTACATCAATTATTTTTATATCAATTATCTACATTACTTGACACCACATCTCTCACCAACAGTCACCCCCACCACACTGTCGCTGTCACGAACACCGCCGCATTGCGCGAGTATCGTGTTAGTTTTATCTTCTGTAAATTTCTAAATATTTTAGGTCACTTTATTATTACTTGACGAGGACAACGGAAGTGACAGTGCTAGTGGTGAGTGGCGGAGATACGTTCACTTTTGTTCTTTTGATTTTAACAATGTTCAATAAAAGATGTTTAGTGAGATGCTCCCATTTTAAGGAAAAAAAGTCGTACAGTGAGATTTGCAACTATGGCAAGACCAACTCCAACGAAACTCGCACCATTTGAAAGCAAGATGATTCATGAAATACGAGGGTTGGTGTCTGCGCGTTGTGACCGTTAAACGGTGATGATAATACAAAACAGTGAGGAGGAATTGATACGCGTGTATGTAAATACGAAGGAGAGAAAAAAGTTACTGTGTATTAGATCATGATAAGGTGTTTATCTATTATGTTTAGAGATATAAATTTAAAGATAATGTATGAATTAGGGAAAATACGAGGATATTGAAAAAAGTGCTTAAATGACTTAAAATAGAGTTTCACTATATTTTATAAGAGTTTATAGACGTTATAAATAAATCATATAAATGACTTATATACTTCACTCAAATTTTAATGTATTCGAATTTTTAAGTAATTTAAATAAATCTGTACGTTGAGAAAAACAAATTTATAGACTCAGAAAAACAAACACCATAATGATTAGGGTGTCCTACGTCAGTGATTTGTCTAGAGTAACTTGAAATTTTGTTCCTTGCCATAAAATATCAATATCAATTATATTAACCTATTTATTTATATATATACTAAAAACCAACAGGTTTTTATAAGTTTCTATACACATGGTATAACTACATATACATGTAACTTTGAACTCTTTATCTTTTAAACCCCTAAAGATTTTATCTTTTATATTTAAGTCTATCACCTTTTACTACTTCACATTTTAACTCCCTAAAGTTTTCTCTTTACTTTTTAACCCCCAAATTTAAGCCCATCACCTTTTACTACTTTACATTTTAACTCCCTAAAGTTTTCTCTTTACTTTTAACCCCCAAAGTTTTTTCCTTTTACAGTTTAGCCCATCAACTTTTACGTCTTTACCATTTAACGCCCTAAAGTTTTTATCTTTTACATTTTAGCCTATCAATAAAATGCTTTATTGTTACGATGTCAAATAAATGTTTGTTGGTGACTTTATCAAATTTGTAACAAAACATTGTCATTTGAAAAGATAATCTACTTGAGTCTCGCCGCAAGGTGTGTAATATAATCTGTGGCAATGTGTTGAAGCTTAATGAATCATTGTCCACGACGTTACTTTAAAAGCTCTGCGGCAACGCGCGGGTGTTTATTTCTAGTATATACTAAAACCAACTATTTTTTACCTGTATTTATGCATAATGTACAATATACCACTTTCTTTACATATGTTACAATCATATATTGCGTACTAAAAGCCAAAGGTCGGTTCTCTCACAAATAACACTACAGCTAAAAAGTACTCTTTTATTTGCAAAAGGTACAACTTCTAAGGCATACATTTATACATAGGCTCATGAACCACCGTTGCCATCTCTCTCCAAAGTTGGTTACATTTCAAAGTTGATTACAACATACACAATATATAGATACATATACACATAACCACCGCTGCCATCTCTCTCCTAGTCTCCCCTTACAAACTTACAATGCTATACTTCAATGACTTGACCACTACAAATAGAGCCAATATGATACAATAACTTAAGATGAATCTATTCTTACCAACTAATTTACTTCGTCTATCGCTAGGAACAACCATCGACGTCCACCGTCGTTGGTAACCAACACCAGCCTCCTTCACCGCATTTTAAAATCTCAGGGAATATTCAATAGGAACAACCACCGATCTCCTTTTAACTGCCAGTAACAACCATCACGGACCAACGGTAACAACTAAAATTAAGCATAAAAACGAGAGGACGGCTTTCTTATTGATACATTCATATATACAAAATGGATATAAAGAAGATGATTATCAATTATACTAGCAGATTTTCCTCTTAAAGTGGCTCAGAATGAGATCTAAACATAAAATACAAATTTTGGAGAAAAAATAGTTAGAAGAAAATGAGAGACTTTTATATAAAGAGAGATAAGGTACTAGACAAGTCACATAGTTTTTATCACCAGAAACATATAGTAGAGAAATAAACTGGGCTTAAATGGGTTTGGATTCCACATACAACTATTTTCAATGTAATTTGTAGTGCTTTTAAAATGTAATTGAATTTTTTTTTTTTATAAAAAAACGGAATGAGCAATAGATATACCATGTCAAACATGCGTATCTATTTCCTTGACAAATTTTTTCATTGTATTCATATCTTTATTGCATAGTAATTAATCTATCAATAAAAATATAAATTAACTTAAGATTTGTAATTTGTTAAGTCGTAAGTTTCATCAATTAAAAATAGGCTAAATAGTTCGATCGATTGTAATATGGTTTTAATTTTTAAGCTTTTTTCTCTATTGTCTATTTGTTTAACCATTTTTTGATAGTGTTATGATACCTATTACTGTATTTGCATATTAAAATTTCTTTATAGTGTAATATGGTTTTAACTTTTAAGCTTTTTTCTCTATTGTATATTTGTTTAACCATTTCTGTATAGTCTTATGATACCTATTACTCTATTTGCATATTAAAATTTATAGTTTGGTTGTAATTATATAATTGATAACAACGCTGTAATTAAAAGTCATAACAAATCTTTTGTCAAATGTATTACCCTTTAATTGCTTAATTTTGAGCAAATAATCCTTAATAGGCTTTCGTGTTTTAAATCAGGATATTTTTTTTTCCACTCGAATACTATGTTACAGAATTCGTACCCGCGGCTACGCGCGGGATACAAATTCTAGTATACTAAAAACTTATGTAAATGTATAAGTACTTTATGCGTAAAATCTACAAGTTTTTTAAAGCACGTACTAATTTTAACCAAATTTCGTTTTAACCCCTTAGATTTTAACCAAATTTCATTTTAACCACTAAAATTTCTATTTTGTTAACATTTACCCCACATCAAAGTTTTCACTTTCCTTTTTGTGACACTAAACTTTTAAGTTTCATGTTTTCATAAAACAACTTTTACACGGTTACGGAGTTTTACTTTTAAATATTTGGTCTTTGCTTATTTTCATTAATAACTTTTATCATCGTTATGTCTTACGTTCATGTTACATTTAAAACATTAATATAGCTATTATTGTTTATCTTTTTTATAAATCTTAATATTTTTTTTACATTATTTTTATTGTATTGTTACATGTTTAGTTGTTTTTATAATGAAAGTTTTCATCTTTTAACTTGTATTTCACATTAAAATTTTCATTTTCATTTTTAATAACATTAAACTTTTGGGCTCTCAGGTTTTCATCATACAATTTGCACACAGTTATGATTTTACTTTTAAAGATTTAGTTTTTGATTATTTTCTTTCGTTTTTATAAATGTATATAACGTTTTTAATATATAATAATTTTCATCATGCTTACGTCTTACATTCATGAAACATTTAAAACATTAATATAATTATTGTTTGTGTTTTTATATGACTTATTATTCCTTTACAATATTATTAATGTTATTACTAGATGGTTAGTTGTCATTTTTAAAGTTTGGGTTCGAATATTTGACATAAATTTTTCAAAACTAAATTGTATAAAAAACGTACTCCGCGGCAAGGCGCGGAGTCAATAACTAGATTTTTCTAATTTTAACTGTTTCTTGTTTAAAATGTACTCGTATGAATTATTTTTTGTTTTTGTTGGTATTCGTGGAAAGGTAGGAATAAAAATATGTTAAGAGAGCTGAAGGCCAGTTTGCAATGAGAAAGTCTTTCTAAGATATCAATTAACACGAGTACATGACTAGCTTCTTTTGGTTCAAGTGTAACATTAGATGTGTGAACGACTTTTGTATTACACACTATGCTTATATATAGTTTGCATTTGTATGGTTTAGTCACTCCTCAATGGTGTGAGTGACCTGTTATGAGTAAAAATAACTTTTCATAAAAACAATAAAACAAGAAACAACCTTTTGTGTTTTTTGTTCAGTGGAATACTATTAAGCAACTTATTATGTAGTTTATACAATTGGTTTTAGGTGCTAATCTCAAAGATCGAAAAATGAAAGGAACAATAAGTTATTAGTCAATGTTATATGGATAAATTAATATATGTTTCCTTTTATTGTCATGAATTAAGAACGTGTTTATTGTCATCGGTTTCTTAAAAAACAACTTTTGTTGCCCCAATTGCTTGATACGAATTTAATATATTTGAAATTTTCGTTTTACATAAGTTTTAGAAAATTTTAGATATATCGTTATACGTGATTTAATTTATATCTATACTTAGATATATAAATATAAATTGTCACAAAAAATTTTTATATCTTGGTGTCAAAAATCATATAACAAGATTTTGTATTATATATATGAAATTGTGAACGATTTATTAGTTCGTATATATATACATCGTATGTTTCGTTGGTTGGTGAATGGACTTATATGTCAAACTAAGGTCGTTAATTATCTTTGTGCAGTTGGTCCTATGCAACAACTATATACACTTTACAATTTTTGCCAACTCAACTTAATAATGGTTGATGCATACGGATGATATAGCCATCATCAACCTCTTTAGGGCCTACAAAAAAGCAACATAATGTCTCACTTTGTTTCATTCTTTTCTAGAAGTATTTTGTATCCATTAACCGTTTCAATTCATTTGGACAAAATAGTTAATTAATGATTAAAATACATTCAGGTTTAATTTACCCTCATTCGAATAACACTAAACAAAAGTAGAAGACATCTCACCATCCGAAAAAAAAAAAAACAAACCCATGTATGTGGCACTTCCGAGACGCTCGATCGATGTTGACAATTTGTTACGACATTAGCCTAATAAAATTAGGTGCAACTACCTCTCTAGCCTCTAGGGATTATTTTTCGATGTTTTGTACATGAGCACCTTCATATTGGACATCACGACATATACTTTTGTTGGTATTAACTCAAAAAATCAAAATGTAACATCAACGTTGCTCTTTGTATAAGAATAGAAAACACATGTAATATAAATATTAAAAACACATTCGAACTTATGATATTATTTTCATGAAACAAAAAGTCAATAATAACGGGTATATATCATATCTTAAGCCACAAGGTTTAACCTATTTAAATGTCATGTGTATAGTGTAGGCATAGACAAACCATTATTAGTTAAAATGTTGTTATCTATTTTGGGATTGGAAGAGACCTTTCTAGGAAGATTGCACTGAAAATGTTGTGTAAAGTAATGTGTGTCATGAATGATGGTGGTTTGGGTGATTATAGCACTATGCGAAAGCCATGTGATATATATAGTATCGAACCAAGACAAATTAAGCTTACTCACCCCACCCCCACATGGGGTGCTTCTCTAAATTGTTGGTCTATCATATGTTCATTTTATTTTCTTATTATACATTAGAATCTTCTTTAAAGAAATTATATCTATTATGATAGGTTATTGTATTTTTTCTTTCCTAGCTATAATGAATTTGAGTTTTTAATTAAAAATTAGAGTAACATCGGAAAATTATTGATCTTTTAATTGAGGGGATCAAAAGTAAAGAAAAAAGTTGTTAAAAGTAAAAACTGTTTCAAGATGAAGTCATATATGTAGGTGGTAAAAGTAATCGGAGAAAAGCTTTCGAGAATAAAGCGTGTTATATTTAACAGTTTGGTATGCTTTCGTAAATCAGAATGTTTTTATCCATGAAATGTACTTACTTTTGTATGATATAGTATACACATTAATATTTAATTTCGTTAAAAATGAGTGCGAAGAAGTTAAAGATGTCGTACCTCGCAAAAAGATAGTTTGTATGAAATACTAGTGATTTTACAAAGTAATACTATGTATTTTTAATTTAATGTGCTTAATTAAAAGCATTAATGCGCGTAAATCTGTAGAGTTTTTATGGACAAAATTTTTCTTGATAAATACTACTCGTACCACGGTATCCGCGTAATACGGCGCTCGTGATTGTAAAAGCGGTCTAGTGGGATTGACGACAGTCGATGATGGTGCGACCATTGGTGGTGGTGGTGACATGGTCGAGTGGTGTACGTAGGTTAATGTAAATGTAATCGATGTAGGTGTAATTGATTTAAAGAGGTAGTGAGATATTTTATAAGATAGAAGATCGACTAATGATATAAATTATTTCATTAAGGATATAATGATCATTTCAATTTTTCTCTTTTTAACTTTTTAACAATGTTGTATAACTTTTATATAGTAAGATTAGTAGTATTAAAATAAATGAATAATAGATTGGGATCAATCACGTACATTATTATATATACTAAAAAGCATGAATTGGTTTGCGTGTGCCATACATTTTCAACACTTTAGTCCCTATCGTTAAATGTTGCATCAATGGTCCTCATAAGCTAACGACTGCTAATTTTTTCCTGCAATTATAGTCCCTGTCGTTAAATTTGTTACAACAATGGTCTCTATCAGCTAACTTTAACCTTTTAACTTTAGGTTTCTTAATATTTGCCACATAACTTTAACGTTTTAACTTTTTTCACATAACTTTAATTTCTTTTACTTTTAGCACAAAAGTTTGCTTTTATTTAGTTTTTAAACATATGTTTTTCTAACTATTGCCACGAAAGTTTTATTTTTTTTTTACTTTTTATGATGGAAACTTTTAACTTTTTGTCACATAAATTTAACTTTTTTTTTATTTTTGGCACGAAAGCTTTGTCTTATTTAGTTTTTAAACTTTTGTTTTTCTAATTTCTGCCACGAAAATTCATTCTTTTTACTTTTTATCACAGAAACTTTTAAACTTTTACTTTTTGTCTCATAACTTTTATTTTTTCTATTTCTTGCACGAAATATTTGTGTTATTTCCCCATATACTTTTTATACATTTGTTTTTCTAACTTTTGTCACGAAAGTTTCATTCTCTTTACTTTTTATCACATAAATTTACGAATTTTTTGTCATTCTACTTTTTGCCACATCACTTTTATTTCTTCTACTTTTTACACAAAGTTTTGTTCTATTTAAATTTTATACTTTTATTTTTTCAACTTCAGCTACCAACGTTTCATTTTTCTTTACTTTTTATCACATCACTTTTGACACAAAAATTTTATTTTATATAATTTTCCACATGTTTACATGTTACTTAATGTCTCCGGGACAACGTCCGGGGACAAAAAACTAGTTTATTCTATTAAGAACATCTCACACGCTAACAAACAAAACTGCTAGAAAGCTATACGAATGACTTTGTAAGAGTCAATGACTTTGATCTAGGCTATTATGAGAAAACGACATAGCAGAGAGAATTTTGGAGATTTTACATATTGTGTTTGAGTGAATGAATATTGTTACAGAAATGAAATAGAAGATACAAATATTTATACACTAATTAATTAGTAACTGCCACTAACTAACTATCTTCTAAACTTGACTTTTTGTACACTTAACTTACTATATTTACATAACAAGTCCCTATATTTACATATTACCACATTTTACTAAACTTTGGTGAAGTAATACTTGAGTCTTGTGTTTGTGTCTTGTATACTTGGGGTTGATATAAACATTGTGAGCTTGAGGAGTTGTAGAATCTGCTTGTTCTCTTATATCCTCCTCGCAAGTTGGTAGTGTATATGGATCACAAACTGTCAACTTGGATAAGCAATGATAATGGAGATGCCTGGGGAGAGCTTTGGTAAGGATATCAACTAATTGAGCATGAGAGGGAACATATTGTGGTTGAATAAAGCCATGTTTGATCTTGTCTCTCACAAAGTTACAATCAATTTCAATGTGTTTAGTTCTTGCATGCTGCACAGGGTTAGAGGCTAGAGAAATGGTTGAGGAGTTGTCACACATGATAATGGTTGGAGTAGATATAGAATGCTGCAGATCATGAAGCAGGCAAACAAGCCTTGAGATTTCACAGGTTGTGTCTGCCATTGCCCTGTACTCTGCCTCTGTAGAAGACCTGGACACAACAATTTGTTTCTTGGAATTCCATGAAATTAGGTTGTTACCCAAAAATAAAGCATAGCAGTGACTGATCTTCTTAAGTTAAGGCAACTAGCCCAATCACTATCACAATATACATTCAGAGAATTGGAAGGTGTTGCAGAGAATAAGATGTCTTGTCTAGGGCAGTTTTTGAGATATCTTAGAGTTCTGAGGAGAGACTTCATGTGAGTTGTTCTTGGGGCATGAGAGAATTGACTTAAAGCTTGTGCTGCAAATGTGATGTCTGGCCTGGTTAAGTGGTTATGGTCATATAGATGAGCTTTCCAACAAGGGTTCTATAGAGGGATGGTTCAAGAAGTAACTCTCCAGCATCTTTGTCAAGTTTGATGCCAGGATCAAGTGGAGTACTGGCTGGTTTGGAATCAAGGACTTCTGCTAGTTTGAGAAGTTCAAGAGTGTACTTCCTTTGGCTAAGTGTGAGGCCTTTTGAGTTTCTTAAAAATTCAATACCAAGATAATAATGAATTGGACCTAAATCTTTAATACTGAATGCAGAATCAAGATGAGTTTTGATTGAGGAAATGTGGTCACTGTTGTTGTCAGTAAGTAATATATCTTCAATATAAATGAGAAGGGCAGTAAACAATGAACCTTTGCTAAATGTGAAAAGAGAGGTGTCTGCATAACTCTGTGTGAATCCAATTTCAAGAAGTGATTGAGTGAGTTTCTCAAACCACTGTCTATTTGTTTGCTTAAGTCCATAGAGGGATTTGGTAAGTTTACATACAAAGTTAGGAGATTGAGAAGGATATCCAGAGGGAATGGTCATGTACACTTCTTCATCTAAGTCCCCATGAAGAAAGACATTATTGACATCTAATTGCTCAATAGCCTAATGATGTTGAACAACCACTGCTAGAAGGGTTCTCACGGTTGTCATTTTGGCAATAGGTGCAAATGTTTCATTGTAGTCTATACCCTCTTTTTGATTATAACCCTTAGCCACTAATCTGGCCTTAAATTTGTCTAAGGAACCATCAGCATTGTACTTAATCCTGTAGACCCACTTGCAGCTAATTGGACTTTTGCCAGCAGGAAGGGTGGTGATGTCCCAGGTGTGATTGTGATCTAAAGCCTTAAGTTCTTTGTTCATTGCTGTTACCCATTATGGGTCCTTAGATGCCTGAGTATAAGTGTGTGGTTTTGAATAAGTGTCAATATTATTGATTAAGTATTTTGAGTGGGTGGAGAGATCGGAGAGATTGAGGTAATGAGAATGATGAAATTTGGTATTGGTTGTGTTGTTGACAAGGGATTTAGGTAAAGAATGATGAAAACTAGTGAGCTTTGTAGATAATTGTCTGGTTCTGGTAGAGTGTCTGGTAGGGTTTGGTTGGTTGACTGGTTGAGGTGAGGTGAAAGGTTGTTTGTT
Organism: Erigeron canadensis; assembly: GCF_010389155.1. NCBI lineage: Eukaryota > Viridiplantae > Streptophyta > Magnoliopsida > Asterales > Asteraceae > Erigeron > Erigeron canadensis. Next base: position 20,930,803 of record NC_057766.1, on the reverse strand, counting down.
AGCTGGACTTGGAAGTAGTGATAGAGAGTGATGGATTGGTGAAGGTGAGGAGGATGGAGGTGGTGTTGAAGATGGAATAAGTGGTGATTGTGGAGATAAGGAGGTGGTATTGGGAGTTGATTCTATATTAGGGAAAGGAAAAACTGGAAAATTGTCAGAGTTGGAGGTATGGTTGTCAGACTTGGAAGTAGTGATAGATAGCGATGGATTGGTGAAGGTGAGGAGGATGGAGGTGGTGTTGAAGGTGGAATAAGTGGTGATTGTGGAGATAAGGAGGTGGTATTGGGAGTTGATTCTATATCAGGGAAAGGAAAAACTGGAAAATTGTCAGAGTTGGAGGTATGGTTGTCAGACTTGTTCTAGTTGTTTGCAAAAGGAAAAATTGATTCATTGAATAAAATATGTCTACTTGTGTAAGTTTTGGCAGTGATGGGATCATAGAGAAGATAGCCTTTTTGGTCATTGGGGTAACCAATTAGAACAGTGGAGACTGATCTAGGAGCAAATTTGTCAGATGATTTGGTGTAAGTATAAGTTTGACAGCCTAGAACTTTGAGGTGATCAAGGCTAGCGGGTTCTCCATGGATAATTTCATAAGGACTTTTATTATGGAGAATGGTGGAAGGAAGTCTATTAATGATGTAGGTGGCTGCCAGGATGCAATACCCCAAAGGTGTTTTGGAAAATTAGCTTGAAAGTGGATAGCCCTAGCCATCTCAAGGAGATGTCTATGTTTCCTTTCCACCCTGGCATTTTGCTGGGGTGTATATGGGCAGGTTGTTTGATGAATGATTCCTTGAGAATTGAAAAAGGATTGAAGGTTTTCATTGATGAATTATGTGCCATTGTCTGTTCTTACAGTTTTTATGGAGGTTTTGAAATGATTTTGGGCATAAGTATGGAAGGATTTAATAGTGGATATAGCATGGTGTTTTGTGAGCAGAAAGTATCTCCATGTTGCTCTTGAGTGATTATCCACAATAGTCAAAAAATAAGAACATTTATTGATTGTAGGGTGCCTGTAAGGCCCCCACACATCCACATAGATAAGATCAAAAATAGATGAACTAGTAGGAAATGGTAATTTGTGATGTTTTGATAAAGGACAAATATTACAAGTAGAGTCTGCATTATAATTGACAGAACTAAAAATAGATTTTATTTGTTTAAGAACAGGAAATGAACAATGTCCAAGTCTAGCATGCTAGATATGAGCAGTGGCAGCAGTACTGAGAATGGTGGCTTGAGAGTGATCTTGAGAGGGTGTAGCTTCTGGAGTGATGAGGTAGAGACCATTACAAAAGATGCCTTGAGCAATCTTTTTGTCATGGTCCTGGAAGATAACAGAGTCATGAGTAAAAGTTACAGAGCTGTGAGGAGTGAGAAGCCTACTGATGGATAGAAGATTGTAAGTAAAACTTGGTACATAGAAAACATTTTTGAGAGTCAGATTGTCATTTAATTTCACTGGGCCAATGATTGTGACCAATACAGTTTGACCATTTGGTAGGGAGAGACTAATGGGTACTTTGCAATGGTAAATATAATGCAAATGTTTATGAGAATTGCTTATGTGATATGTGGCACCACTATCAGATATCCAGGCACCCTTAGACTTAGACAGACAGCAAGCAATAAATCTAAACTTAGGCATAGAATTAGTAGTGAAAGAAAAGACACCAACAGTAGGGATGTTTTGATCACCAGGTTGTTGAGCCTGCTGCATGAAGAGCATCACCTGATTAAGTTGGTTTTGCAGCTGGTCAATCTTAGCATTCATGAACAAATCATGTGGTGAAGTGGCAGAAGGAATGTATGGAATGTCTTGTGATGTCGAAGGTAAATCTGCAACATTGGTGACCAGATTGACAGATTTGCCCTTGTATGCAGGAGGATTCCTTGGTGGTGGTGGTTGATATTTGTGATGCTGGGGATGGCCAGAGGGGTATCCAACAAGCTTGTAACACTCATCTTTGGTGTGTCTTTCTCTATGACAATAAGTGCAAATAATGCCTTTCTTTAATGCACTTTTTCTATCAATTTGGAGATTGGATCTTGGTGTGTAGGTTTGAGATGGAGCAGTAGTGGGAAAGTGAATATTATATCTTGGTGTGTAGGTTTGACAAGGAGCAGTAGTGTTGAGAGCTATGGATATTGTTGTGTAACTCTCATTAGTGTAACTCTCATCTAGTCCCATAAGAAATTGTACTAATTTCTTCCTTTGCTCCATAGCACCATGATTCTTTCCATTCTCACAAGTGCAAGTGTAGTTACAAGTGTAAAGTGCCTCTAGTGCCTCTAATTCATCCTACAGGCTCTTGATTTTGTGATAATACACCTCAAAAGGTGAATTTGCTTGGCACAATTGTGTTAATTAATTAGTTACTTGAAAGATCCTATGGCCATCTAATTGTGAGTAATGTTCACTAAGTTCTTTCCATAAAGCAAAAGCAGAACTCACAAAATTCAAGTTATTACTAATTTCATCAGAAACATCGTTCAAAACCCAAGATATGACCATGTCATTTGTTCTTTCCCATAAAGGCCTTAAATCAGAAGTCGGTGAAGGTTCAGGATACTCACCAGTGACAATTTTCAGTTTGTTCTTTGCATTGAGAGCAATAGTCATCGATCTTTTCCATGAATTGTAGTTGTCAGATCCAGTGAGCTTTTTTGCTATCCGAAGAAGGTCAGGATGATCATTTTGATGAAGAAAAAAAGGGTGATTGACTGAGTCAAGTGGTGGATCAGGCGGCGGAGTTATCGGTTCAACCTGTGAAGTGGTGGTGGTGGTTTGTGAAGTGGTGGCAGTTGTCACCATGGTTGATGAGAATATTGATTAAATTTGAAGAAAAAGTAGTGAATTAGTAACCCTAGAATGAAGGAAATGGAGCAATTTTACCGGAAAAAGTCGTCGGCGAAGTTAGGGTTTCAATTTGATACCGGAGAAGATGATCAGAGGATCGTCAGACATCAAATTGAAGCAATTCGGGCTTCAATTTAGCTATGATAGAAATGAAACAGAAGATACAGATATTTATATTGTTATATATTGGGGATTTTACATAATGTATTTATGAGTGAATGAATATTGTTATAGAAATGAAATAGAAGATACAGATATTTATATACTAATTAATTAGTAATTGCCACTAACTAGCTATCTTCTAAACTTGACTCTTTGTATCCCTTAACTTACTATATTTACATAACAAGTCCCTATATTTACATGATATCACATTTTACTAAACTTTGGTGAAGTAATACTTGAGTCTTGTGTTTGTGTCTTGTATACTTGGGGTTGATATAAACATTGTGAGCTTGAGGAGTTGTAGAATCTGCTTGTTCTCTTATAGCTATCTAGCCATTATAATAGTTATATTCAATCTTATATATTTTCATTAACCAAATAAGTATTATTTATTTTAGAATGATATTTAAGCTGAAGAATAAAATCTAGAAAAATGTGTTTTTACTTATAGAACATGTACAGTGGTCACCATCAATCTTATTTTATGATTTAATGTTAACATCATATTTAGAAAAATCCCCCCAAATTAACTTTTAACGGTTAATCCTATACAACACCTTCAACCCATCACTAATTAACCACCGGAGTGAGGCCTATCATGATTCTTTTATCTACTGGGTGTAAAACAAAAAATTAAAATTAAAATATACACTCCTCGTCGCCACAACCACGTACAAACCATACACTATTAGTCGGCCACGAGTCCCATACAATAAGTCCCATACAATAGTGTAGACTCATGGTCAGGTAAAATAGAGCCAAAGACTAGTCTTCCACTAACCATTCATAGTGTGAAATTTGAACATATTATCTGGTTAAATAAACTTTCGAGGAGACTGGAGATGCTTTATTTGTTGGCTTTTTTTTTCATGTAGAGAGACATTCTAATAATAAGAAACAAGAAAAAAGTTTCGATTCGTTATCTCATAATCACACTATCATACAAATAAATTCGTTATTTAGGTTCAAGTTTTTGTGTTAAAGTGATTGGAAAGTTATTCGGAATGATATAAAAGTAATGATGAGCATAAATTTTAATTTGTTCCCGTGAGAATCATAGAAAAGTGTAAGAAAAGTTTTATTCAATAAATCACGTCATTAAAAGCAAAAACACAATAAACTTTAAGTGAATTATGTATGTGTTACATATTCAAGTCTCTCATGTATGCGTAAACGCATTATGTATATTAACTTCAACAAGACCCTTATGAATGTTTAAGTATACATTCGGGCCATAAGCATCGACTAACTGTAGTCATGTTCGTATATGGCCCAATTTGTTTAACCCAAATACAATTCGCTGCAGGGCATTTTCAACACCCCTAGTTAAAAGTAACCCTTCCAAAGACCGTTGTCGCTCCACATATCTTTTTCCTAAAAATAAGCTGACTATGCATTAACATCATCTGAGAAAGAGTACTATGAATTATATAATATATTTTCAATATTGAAGTCCTTCGGATAATTATTCATATTACCTCAAATCAATTGTACTAGTGACTAGTGAGGTTAATATCAAAAGAGCTACTTAATTGATGAATGGTGTATAGATGATGAAGTGAGTGTTGCAAATTTAATTTATCGCCGCATTTTAGGAGTTACCGCAACATACGTTCATTGAGTGATTCATATTGTAGTCATATATTCGTTGCTCATTCATTTGATTCGAGTCTCTTCATCATCTATACGTCATTCATTAAAGTAGCCCTTTAGTTATGAACCAAAGAGTTTAAAATAGAATATATGTTATTCGATAAAAAAGCAAACATTCATATAGATATCCCAAAACTAATCGAATTGGTTAAGCATATATTTGCGACGCAATGAGGGCTCAGGTCAAGAACCAAACTTGCTTAGTGTATCCTTCTAATCATGTTTCAAAATCAAAATTCAATTTAAGGTTTACACTAAGAATTCTAATAATCAAGAACTTGTGATTCTGATGTCTTAAAATAGCTAGGCAAGCTCTTAAAAAGGCAAGCTCCACAGAGGCACAAAACTCTACCAATTCTACAAATAACCATTAGAAAAAGAAGTCGTTACAAATTCATCAATCGCAAATCCCTGTCTAAAAATGCGACGGGAACAATTAATCCATTTACCTAAGCAAGTCACAAGCTCGCCTTACCCTTGTCTCTTTGAATAAATAATGGGGCCAAGATCTCGTACCCTGTTTTGTCACTGCTACCGATAGATCTTTTGTGTCGGGTTCAATTTTTAACTGAACCGTAATCTAATACTAGTACTATTTTATAAAGTATATATATATATATATATATATATTTTAAGAAAAGATGATTTGAACTATCCAAAATACCCCTATTATTTATTAACTAATTTAATTCTCTCTACTTAATATACCTATAATAAGGCTTATCCTTATAGGACTTCTTCCCCACTTCCGACGCACGGCCGAGGCCAACCCGGCCGAAGACGGTGGTAGCACGGCCGGCGTCTTGGCGTTTCTTCTAATATTAGACATGCGTTTTGTGAAGGAAAGTGGGGCCCGAAAAGATGATGTGAGGGGAAGAAGTGGAGAAGAAGTGGAGGTTATAAGGAGGGGGTGTTTGTGGGGTGTCTATGAGAAAGAAAAACTGATGAATAGTGGAAGAAGTGGGAAAGAAGTGAGGTGTTATAAGGAGGGGTATAACCTTAATCTTAACCACTCATTTTTCTCTCTCCTCAAATCTCAACTACTTATTTTTTTTCTCTATCATCCATAAATCATTTTATTCTCTAACTCATTCAAAATCTTTTATCTCAAAAATCGTATATCGATAAATTATAAAAATTATATTGGTGTTCTTAAAATTTCATGCTCTTTCATTAGAGATGTCATTCGATAAACTTTCGACGAATTTTTAAATCCGAGGGCGGAACCCATACTGCTAAGACATTTAGCTATCACACACTATGACTTATCACCTCCTATCACCTATCACCTCCTATCACCTATCACCCTCACTATCTCGTAATTGTTAAAATAAACGCTAATGACATGTCACCCCTTGAAAATGTTTTATTGAATAAACGGCTAGTTAAAGTTAGTCTAATTAAACCCTACCATTTTTCAACAATCAATCAAAAATAAAGTACCATTTCAACACATTTTATGTTCACCAAACCATTCAATTTCATTACCATTAAAAATAACAAACATTACATGGTTTTAGATAATACCATTAATTAAAACTACGAGACCTAAAAACTTTAAAATTTCGATTCCTAAACATTAAATTTAAGATTCAATAAAAGCAAGAATTATTAGACGACATGTCACTGTCACCATAATTGCGGTGGGTATATTCGTAGCCATCATCTTCATTTGATCCTCCAGGAGGGTCTTCATTTGCGTATTCCTCCCCGGGTGAGTCACGTAACCATCGGACCGACTACCAACATTAGTGTGGCCTACATTTCCTTAATTGCTAAAATGCTGCATACTCAAGCGTGGTCGTTAAAATTGACACGACACTAGTTAGCTAGGCAATGGTTTGTTCCAAGCATGAAACCTTCTTTTGCAAGTATGTTACATACTGTTACTCCATGCCAGTACGATGTCAGCCCAATCCGAGAAGTCCTCCAATTTCGGCCTTGTAATGTTGTTAATCACAGCCCTCACGTCATTTCTATGCTTGTCGTCGTCAAGCATGTAAAGCTGAGCCCAATCCGAGAAGTCCTCCAATTTCGGCCTTGTAATGCTGTTAATCACAGCCCTCACGTCATTTCTATGCTTGTCGTCGTCAAGCATGTAAAGCTGCATCGAGTTTTGGGCCTTGAATAAACTCATGGCTGGGCAAAGTTTGAATCCTTTTGGGTGTTTGAAAGTATGTTTTAGTGTATGAAGAAGTGAAAACAAATATGTGTGAGTTGAAGTGTGGAATGGTAGTCTATATAGTGGTTTTACAAAAAATAGCCGTTTGGGGTTATTTTTACGATGTTCAGAAAGTTGAAATTTGAAATGAGGGACCTATTTTGCCACATTTGAAATTTATTTATTTTAAATAAAAGTTTTATTAATATTTGGGTTAAAATAAAAATGGTGAGAAAGATGTGTTAATGCTAGGGGTAGTTCTTGGAGAGTAAAAACTGACGTAAGGAAGAGGTAAAGAATAGGTTTATTAGTAAGAGAGACCAAATGGTTGAACAAATACAATTACATATCAGATTAAAATTTAGGGCATCAACAGTGGTAAATTAGAATATATAAATCATCCCAAATTCACCCAATAACATTTATCCAATTTATTTCAACTTTTCAACTTTCTTAACAAACCCTCTTAAGTGTCAACCATTTTTACAGACACCATTAAATTTTTAACCCTCTCAAATTTTGTCTAATCACAAACACGCTCTCACTTATCCATACACACTCTTTCTCTTCTATAATCATTATCCCCACTCTTTTTTGAATTTTTGGCGGGTGGCTTCCCAACCCTGCTACCATACCATTCAAGTATAAGTCAACACTGATGATGGTGTTATAACCGGTTTCAAGCATAAACTTATTAAACCCGCTCACCATTCCTACCCTTTTTACTAAAGCCAATTTTTATGTCCCTATTCCCTCGAAAATTGAAGAACTTTATAAAAAAGTATATGTTAAAAGAAATGAAAAGGGCGCCAATTAGGAGACACAAATTCTATATTGTTTTACAAGTTGGGCTAATTCTTTTGGGCTGCTGCTGCGTTTCGGCTGGACCATGAGAAAAAAAATGAAAATGGTTCCCTCTTCTTTCTTTTGGTTATTTGGCATTTGGCACGACTCTCTTTCGTTGCCACATTGTTTACAACTTTTTACATAAGATGAAATGTGCTTAAATAGGCACTATGCACGCTAAACATCATGCCAAATTAATGGGTAAGATAGATATTTAATTAGGATGAATAGGGGATCACATATGTCTCATGATGAAGTAGCCTCCATTACTATACGAAGTACAAATATAATAAATGTTATCCTGCTATTAAACAACGATAGAAAATGCTTATCCGTATATGGTTTCTTTCGTTTTCTTAGTGTCTAATATATCAACTTATCTTGATTTGTTATTTAAATTCAATACCAATTATCTATATATACACATTATTATGAGTATCCAATTGTGGTACTGGGATAGGGTTCCCTAATTACCTTTTTCTTTACAAGAAATATTACAGGATTATCATAACCTCCGATAAAATTTTTGTTACGTTATATTGTTTAATTAGGATAACGAGTTTATAAAGGATTTTATTGTGTTTCTTAATTATCTATTATTGTGTTTCCTAGTTTATCTCCTATATTATTGGTTGAAACTTTGTCTTCAAGAAAACTCTCGGCTATATATGTTTAATATGTGTCGACCCATTAATAAATCAACAATTCAGAAACCAATTTTCATTGTTTTCATGGTACCAGAACAGGTCTTTAGGAACCCTTTTCTCACAAACTCGACATGACTAACACCGAAAAACCCAAAGAACAAGTCGCCGGTGGCAGCAAGAGTAATGTTGTCATCGACGCAAATTCACCATACTATATACACCCTTCCGACTTACCCAAACAAATGCACGTAAATGAAGTTTTAACCGATGGCAATTATAGCGATTGGGCCAAGGAGATGGCGAATTTCTTGTTTGCGAAAAACAAAATAGGATTCGTAGATAAGTCGATCCCAAAACCAGAAAGTACAGTCGAATAATATATGCCATGGATGCGTTGTGATGCCATGATCATTGGATGGTTAACAACCGCCATGGATAAAAACATTAGGGGAAGCGTGAAGTATGCTAACTCATCCGCTGAAATATGGAGTGATTTGAAGGAAAGGTTCGGGAAGGAAAGTACACCACGAGCCTATGAATTGAAACAATTGCTTTCAAATACTCATCAGGATAGGCTGTTGATTTCATCTTATTATACAAAACTTCGAGGTATATGGGATGAGATACAATCTGTCCTACCAATTCCCCAATGCACATGTGGGAATTGTTCTTGTGAAATTGGAAAAAGGTTGTCTAGTTTTCAAGAAAAGGAGCGGTTGTATGAGTTTTTAATGGGACTCGATGCAGATTTTTCAGCGATAAGAACTCATGTTCTTTCAATAAAACTGACACCTACACTTGGAGAAGCATACCGTCTTGCTTCCGAAGAAGAACAACAGAGGCAGATTACAATGACTAAACGAGCACAGGTGGAGCCAGCAGCGTTTAAAACTCAAGGATGGCGTGAAGGTTCATTCAATTTTCAACGGAGTTATGAAGGAAGTTCAAGGCGAAACACGGAAGAAAAAACTGATATTTGTAGCGAATGTGGGAAAGAAGGTCATAAACGAGAGGATTGTTTCAGGGTAATTAGGTATCTTGAGTGGTGGCCGGGCAAAGTAAAGACTGAGAAATTTAAAGCAAAGGTTGCACATGTGGAGACTGAATCTGTTTTGGCCTGGCTTTCGGATGCACAGTACCAAATGCTCATGAAGCACTTTACTGACAACGAACAGAAGAAAGAAGGTGACATTCTTCGAAAAGCAAACATGGCTGGTAAGCTTGATAAAATTGATGATTGGATCATGGATTCAGGTTCCACTGATTATGTAGTTCATAAATTAGAATTCCTTGAAAGTGGTGGTGGTACTACACAAGAAACACCCATTATGATTCCTAATGGGTTTAATGTACCTGTAAAGGGTAAAGGGAGCTGCATTTTAAATGATGGAAGCAAAACTAATGAAGTCCTTTATATTCCTGATTTTAATTGCAATTTACTTTCAGTTAGTAAACTATCGAAGGAATTACAATGTGTAGTAAGCTTCTTTTCGGATTTTTTTGTAATGCAGGACTTACACTCGAAGAAGTTCATAGGCACGGGTGAATGCATAAAGGTCTTTATCGGATGGGGATGGTAGCTCAGAAGAGGAAGGCTATGGCAATCAAGATTGATGCTAAAGTTTGGCACTTAAGACTAGGTCATGCTTCTCATTCTAAGTTGTCACATATAGATTTTCTAAAAGGTGTTTCTTTTAATTTTGAGGACTATGTTTGTGATTCATGTCTTATGGCGAAACATACGCGCATTCCTTTTCCTAAGAGTTCTATTAAGACTAATGATTGTTTTGATTTGATACACTGTGATATTTGGGGTAAATACCGTAAGTCGTCGACAACGCATGCTAATTATTTCTTGACTATTGTTGATGATATTAGTAGGGCTCTTTGGGTCTTTCTTATTCAATATAAGAGTGATGCAAGTGATTGTTTAATAAATTTTTGTAATATGGTCAAGACCCAGTTTTCAAAAACCATTAACCGAATTAGGAGTGACAATGGAGGTGAGTTTACTTCGAACAAAATGAAAGAATTTGATGCTCGTGAGGGTATTTTACTTGAAACTAGTTGTCCTCACACACCCCAACAAAACGGAGTAGTAGAAAGGAAACACCGACATCTTCTTGAAACTGCTCGGGCTCTAATGTTCCAAGCAAATATTCCTAAATGATTTTGGGGAAAGTGTATAGAAACCGCCACTTATATAATTAATCGTCTCCCATACAAAGTTATTCAAAATCGAACTCCTTATGAAATTATTTTTGGAGAAAAACCAAATTATGAACAAATGAGAACTTTGGGATGCTTAGCCTATTATAGTAGCATAGAAATGGGAGGCGATAAGTTCGAATTCAGGGGGAGACCAGGGATTTTTATGGGTTACCCACCAGGGACTAAAGGATATAAAATTTTTGATATTGAACATGGAAAGATGGCGATTTCTCATGATGTCAAGTTTGTAGAAACTAATTTTCCATTTGTGCATCTTAAGTCTGAAAGTGTTTTGGAAGAGGTGTTTGATGTGCCAAGTTATTGTGAAGACGTTTACATTGAGAATAAAGAAGCCGAAGATGTTGTAAATGAACCAATAGAATCAATTAGTCTAGATAATGTACAACCATTAAATACTGAAGAGATCCAGGAAGTGAGTCATGAACCTCCAGCAACGAAAAGCACAAGGACCAGGTATCCTTCTACTAGATTGCAAAATTTTGAAGTTACGCTACCTCCATGCATCGACCATGCAAAGCCCGTGCACGATCGAACTTCTTCTATGGTACATCCTCTTGCAAATTATGTTTCTTATAACAATTTTTCGGATTCTCACAAAAGATTTTTGGCAGCCATTACATCGAATAATGAGCCTAGTTCTTTCAAGGAGGCTATGCAGGATAAAAATTGGTGCAATGCTATGCAGTGAGAGATTAAGGCTCTTGAACAAAATGAGACATGGACTTTGGAAGCTTTACCGGAAGGAAAACATGCCATCGATTCAAAATGGGTTTACAAAATTAAATATAAACCTAACGGAGAAATCGAAAGATACAAGGCGCGTCTTGTTGCAAGAGGTTTTACACAAGTTGAAGGCGTTGATTATCATGATACTTTTGCTCCTATCGCAAAATTGGTAACCGTTCGAATACTTATCACTATTGCAGTAAAAAGAAATTGGCTTTTGCATCAATTGGACGTAAACAATGCGTTCCTTCATGGAGACTTGCAAGAAGAAATATATATGAAGATCCTGCAAGGTTTTTCCAACAAGGAAGAATCTCGAGTTTGCCGACTCAGAAAATCGTTATATGGTTTGAAACAAGCGTCTCGCACTTGGTATCAAAAGGTCATGGTGTCTTTATTAAATATTGGTTTTACACAATCAAATGCGGATCATTCCTTGTTCACTCATCGAGAGAAAGATAAGTTTGTTGTTGTTTTAATATACGTCGATGACGTAATAATTTCCGGGGACAATGTCGAAATGATTGAAAGAACAAAGACATATCTACATGTTGAGTTCAGCATAAAAGATCTTGGATCTTTGAAGTGTTTTTTGGGCTTAGAAGTTGCACATACAGAAGATGGAATTGTCCTTAGTCAACACAAATATTCTATGGATATTCTATCAGATTGTGGACAGCTTGGATGTCGCCCTAGTGCTTTTCCCATGGAGCAAAACTTGAAGCTAGATCACTGTGACGAGAGTCACAAAGTTGACGCCTCCCTCTATTGTCGCCTTATTGGGAGATTACTTTATCTCTAAGTTACAAGGCTGGACATTGCTTATGGAGTAAAAATCCTCAGTCAATTTGTTTCTGATCCTAGAGTTGATCATATGAATGCCGCCATTCGTGTGCTTCGATACATAAAGTCCACTATTGGTCAAGGCATTTTTATACCCAAGAACGGGGGTTTTGATCTTGTTGACTTCTGTGACGATGATTGGTTGGGATGTCCTTATACTCGGCGATCTAGGACAGGTTATTTGTTGCTGTTAGGCGGGGCTCCAATATCATGGAAGACGAAGAAACAGTCGGTGGTCTAACGTTCGTCGGCAGTAGCTGAATTTCGAGCCATGGCCACTACGGTTAGTGAGGTTCTTTGGGTGCCGTGGTTACTCAAAGATTTTATGGTTAACTTGGATGCAACTACTTCTCTTTATTGTGACAGTGAAGTGTTAGAGCACATAAAGTGCACAATTTGTTGTCCGATGCAATAATTCTAAAAGGCTGAGAAATTCGTACAACTATGCTTAAGAAGTTTAAGTTCGTAAGAACTATTAACTTCGTACATATATGCCTTACGAAGATTAAGTTCGTAAGAACTATTATGTTAGTAAGGCCCAGCCCGTTTGTACGAATTTGACAGCCCAGTCTGTTTGTTCAGCCTATAAATATAAGTCTTAGGTCACGAATTTAGGATGATGATTTAGTTGCAACAAAGAGTCATTCACTAGGTTCTCGAGGTAGAGATCTATACCTCGAGATACCGCCCAAACTATCACGATTCGTCTCAATGATTGTAATCCGTAATCATTGTAGATGTTGTTCATACGGATTCATCTTGTAATCATATGATTAATGATAGTATTTTCGTGTTTATCTCCTGTTCTTATTATTTTCGTGTGTGTTTATCATGATAATCATTAATTAACCCTAAAAACGATCATAGACGGATTCCGCACATCTATGATTGTTAGATCTCGTGTTAATTGATCCGGGAACGTGCTGAAACACGTTTTCACATGAAGCTACTCGACACATTGCTAATAACCCGGTTTTTCACGAACGTACCAAACATGTTGAAATGGATTGTTATTTTGTTCGTGAAAGGGTTGAATCACAAGAAATTCTACCTATACATGTCTCCAGCAAACAACAAATTGCAGATTTACTTACCAAGCCTTTAGGAGGACAAGCTTTGCGTGATTTACTTGACAAGCTGGGTGTTCGGAATCTACACACTCCAGCTTGAGGGGGAGTAAAGGACTTTATTGTGTTTCTTAATTATCTATTATTGTGTTTCCTAGTTTATATCCTATATTATTGGTTGTAACTTTGTCTTTAGGAAAACTCTCGGCTATATATGTTTAATATGTGCTGACCCATTAATAAATCAACAATTCAGAAACCAATTTTCATTGTTTAGTATATTTAAGTTAACTAGATGTGTACATCATGTAATCTTTTGATCTGTAGATCGCACAAATATAACCATTAGTTACTATATATTCACTACATTATTAAACTCTTGTGTAAACTACTATTAACAATTTACTTATACATAATATAAATATAGTTAAATGAAACAAGTAGGTGGCATGTCACCGTCAAATTTTACAAATCGACCTCCACGTCAACTTTCTCGATAAACATTTAATCCCCATTATTCTAACCACCTTTCACCCACCCTCTTCTTAATCTATTCATCATCATTTTATCTAATCCAAAACAAACACACACACTTTCACACAAACATATATTCAAAATGAGCAGTGTAAGTAATCTCGCCATTGTACTCGTAGTAATCTTCATTGTATCCATAATAGCACTTGCTTGTGAACTCTTGTACGTCATTCATCGCCGCCGTACCTTCTGCCGTCACTCCTCCCCACCACTTCCTGATCCAACCGTAATTGATATTCCAACCAAGGAGCTTCTATACTTTTTCTGCTTGAAACCACCCGTCGAAAAACCCGAAAAGAACACAAACAAGACATCCTTGGATGATGAGTTTGTTGATGTTTTCAAGATGTTAGAAGCTAAAGGACCATCGAGGTTTCTTTGTACAATAAAAGAAGAAGATAAAGAAAAAGTTGAGTCAACGCATGAGGTTGACTTTTTGAACGAAATGAAACCCGAAAAAGTGGTGGTGGACCAAGAAGAGGTGGTTGTGATCGCGGTTGATGAGAGTGATGGAGTTGTGAAGACAGTCTTTTCGACTCCATGTGATTCGCCTATGTTTTTTACACCTGCAGGATCTCCGGCTCGAGATTTTATGAAGCCGGAGTTTGCTGTATCCGTTCAGAATGAAACAGATATGGTATCGTGTCAAATTAAAGATTATGGGTTTGAGTCTTATTCCGGACACTATGAAAGTGTCTGAGTTTGTTCAAATATTATGTTGTGTAATAATTTGATAGTGGTGACTGTGTATCTTTAGCACTTAGACTTTGAAATTGAGTAGCGAAAAATTGATAATAATTTTTGTTATATACTTATAACAATACATATTTTATACAGCTGTATAATGTTTATAATGTGCATTAAAATATGTATATTTGTTATGAATAATTATTAAAATATGTAAATTTGTTATGAATAATTAAAAAACTGTCGTAGAATGTCCATTAAAATTTTAATGTATATTTATTATGAATGATTAAAAGATTGTACTATATTTATCACTTTTCTTACCATTAGTGTACCATAACTTGCATGCCGGAATAGATGCTCCCCGCCCCCTGCGTTTGGCCTTTGGTTCCAATGTCGCGTGTTTGTAATTTAATGTAAGTCAACAACTGGATTTTGCTAGAGTTTTTAATACCTATGTTTAAGTTTTGGATGTTGAGGTGTCCTTTTCATTTATTAAATGTTTAATGCAAAAAGTTATAAAAAAACCTAGACCCCTACCGAAGTTGTATAAATAAGGTGGATAAAGGCCAATTGGAACTTTAGATTTTATCCCTTTTTGAGATTGGTTGATGGTTATATTGTGGTGGGCCAAAGTGTTTAACCGTCAAATTTAACCCAATGGGCTAACATTTAGTAAGCATTGCCTGGTTCTAACTTCTAAGGAGGCCAGGGTAATTTGTTTTTGGCTTAGATTTGTGTTGGATAAAGAAAATGATTCAATTTAACTCATACCTAAAAATAAATCTAAAACTTTGATTCTTCCACATGTTATCATCAAGATATTACTTTCGGAATTTAATTTTTTTTTTTTCTGGTTCTCGCAGATATTTCAAGATCTGGCTATCTTAGTAGATGCTCAAGGGGAAATGCTAGACAACATAGAGACACATGTAAGTCTAGACCAAAGAACCATGAAAGCAAAAGAATCAAACTAACCTAAAACATTAAAGTGATATATTTTGTTCAAAATGAACATAATAATTCTCATATATGTCAAGACTTTAGATGGTTTGGTTCTGTTGATATTTTTAATGATTTGTGATGTGTTATATAGGTCTCGACTGCAGTAGATCATGTGCAAAACGGGAACAAAGCCCTTCATAAACAAACAAGTTACAGAAGAACACGAGGAAATGGACATGCATAGGTATTGCAATTTTGCTCTTTATAGTCACCGTTGTTCTTGTTGCTGTTCTCAAGCCGTGACAAAATAACAAAGGTGTTACAAATCCAATAGGGTCGTTGTATCTAGATATATTGAACATCATATTACCTTATTCTTCTACAAACTTACAGTATCAGTATCATTTTGATACCTATTTGCCTTAACTATAGTTAGCCTTTACGTTTCTTTGATTAAAACAGACCAACAAAAGAAAGAAGCAAAAATGATGAGCAAAACAAACAAATCATGGACATTTTATAATGGATTAAATAGTATGAAAGACTAGTTTTGTCAGTCATATAAAAGTGCTACATAACCTAAAAATGTCGCGTTTTAACTAATATTCACAATGAATCAAGAAATACAAGAATCATCTCTCTACTTCTAACTCAATGGAACCCTAATGGAACTTCTACGAAGCCATAATTCATACATAACCATGTAAAAAGCATCATAATCAACAGGATTAACATACCAACGGAAATGTTTTCTAACCTCAAGCACATTGTGCTGCAATTTAGCATACTCATCAGAGCTTATATCTGCAAGGATCCTTTGTAAAAGTGGGATGTCTAATGTGGCAACGATTGAAAAGCTTTTCCAGTTTAGAATGTCTGCAAACGGAAGATCATAATGGTTTGCAATGATCACAAGGACACAACCATGATACAATGCATCACCAATACGAGCTGTGTTTACCTCAAAACCTTTGACATGAAGACAATATTTGCTGTCTTGAAGTGCTTTTTCATAGGGCGTGTGTAGGCGACCTGAGTGCACAGAAATGTTAGCGTCATTATGCCACGTATCAACAAGCTTTTGGCGAACAGGGGAGTTAATAGCGCCGGCAAAAAAAGCTAGCTTGTTCCTGAAAAGATCCAGAACTTAGGTTATTTCTTAAGAATATTTGTCCTATGTTCTAAAAGATATTATAAGAAATTAGATAATTAGAGTTGAAAAGATTAGAGGTTAACTTTAAGCTAATATTCTGATGTTTGAATTATCAATACAATATAACCGGAATTGATATGTTTCTAGATGAATGGTTTGAAATTGCTGTCTCTGGATAAAAGTTAAGACTATCATCATAATTGTCACAACCGTTTCTACCAAGACGTTCACCATATGGTCTTACTCCAAAGCCGGCTCCGGATCCATTAAATGAAAATTTTTAGAGTTGAAAACCAAACTAATCTACCTCATAAGTAAACCTCTAGATCTTTTTTTGAAGAGCATACAGATAATATAGCAGTTACCTTTTGGATGATGTAACATTTGGGAAAGCTTCTGGTGCTCGAGGCCAAATTTGAGGTAAGGATACATCTTTATGAGGAACATAAGCAGACGCAAAATAGCTTGAAGAGCACACAACTTGAATGGCATTAAGTTTGATCTCCTCTGCTTTATTAATGGCGACCCGTCCGATTGAATGACAAGCAACATAGAAATGGTCGGCGCCACCAGTGCGATTCCAGTATGGATAATCATGACTAACATTAAAAATGTAATCTTTGATAAAATCTTGCATACCCTCAATTCCCACCCTTGGATCATGTCTCAATCTTGCAATCGAAAAGGGTAGATAGAAAAGATCTGCTTTTGAGGGATCATCAGTTAAAAAATGACTATTGTTGAGCGATTTCTTGAAAAAGCTTTCACTAGCATAGTTTCCCTCGGGTTCAAATTCCACTGGCAGTACAATATTCGCAAAAGGGTCATTTTTGTCGTGCGGGTACATGAAAATCTTGAAACTTTTGTTCATTTTGATATAGTTTTCCATGAAGATGAGCTGATCATGAAATACACTCTCATTTTCAGTACTTCTCCCTGCATATTAACCACATATTATATATCTTTCAAGATCATCTCCCAACAACTAATGAAGCCGCGATTCTAAGATCAGAAAAGCAGAATGCTCTTTGATAAAAAAAAGAAGATCAAGTTTAAATACCCAACTTCCGATATTCAAATTGTAACACATACTTCTTTAATATGAAAATGTAAAAGACAAAACAGTCTATTATTTATTCAACTACAGAGTCTATGCTACAAGATCATATGCATATATTTCTCTATGTTTCAAATAGTAGCAAAACTTTTAAATCAAATAAAATATATATATATATATACTTTTTGCTTTTCAAAAGTCCTCGAAAAAGCTCAATATTTTATAATCCTTAAACATTATAAAAACATAAAATATATACATATAAAAAACTGTACCTATTGATCTTCGTAATGGTTTAACTTCTCCACTATGATCATCCAGAGCCCCTAAATTTGACACCGTAGAGTCAAATTCAAGACCAGGTTGACTTAGACTTTGACTTCCAATTGGGCTACTTAAATTTTGAATCTTTTTCAGAATCCCATTAGGGTCTTGAACAAAATGATGATGATAGGTATTGAGAAGATTAGAAGTTGAGGAAATATAAAACAAAATAAAGAGTGAAGTAGTGAGAGCTAATGCTGTGGGTATGTAGAACATGCTTCTTAGTGAATCCGAGACTCGCCGACGGGACAGTGAGTATAGTACGAAAATTGAATGTGTAATTCCGGCGGTGGTGGTGGCGGTGGAGGCTACTGAAAATGTGTCACGTTCGCCTTATGAAATAGTGTTGGGTGTGTCACAAATTTGACAATTCAACTTCGCTACAACTCATCAAATTAATTTAAGAAATACTCCGTACATAAACATGATATTGTGATTGTGGTGTTGTGTTTCACCCACTTTCATATCATGCAGTAAAACATGTAGAACACATTATGATAAACAAAAGACATTAAATCGATATAATGAATATATTTCAATGGAAAAATTATTTAACATGACAATGATACTGTTTGGAATCATATAATATCTAAGATTACCCCGATATTCAAATTTTAACACATACTTCTTTAATATTAAAATGCGAAAGACCAAACATTCGATTATTTTATCAACTACATCTAGTCTATGCTACAAGATCTATGCATATATTTCCCTATGTTTCAAATAGTAGCAAAACTTTTAAATCAAAAAGAAAATATATATATATACTTTTTGCTTTTCAAAAGTACCCGAAAAAGCTCGATATTTTATAATCCTTAAACGTTATAAAAACATAAAATATATACATATAATAAACTGTACCTACTGATCTTCGTAGTGGTTTAACATCTCCACTATGATCATTCAGAGTCCCTAAATTTGACACCGCAGAGTCAAATTCAAGACCAGGTTGACTTAGACTTTGACTTTCAATTGGGCTACTTAAATTTTGAATCTTTTTCAGAATCCCGTTAGGGTCTTGAACAAAATGATGATGATGGGTATTGAGAAGATTAGAAGTTGAGGAAATTTAAAACAAAATAAAGAGTGAAGTAGTGAGAGCTAATGATGTGGGTATGTAGAACATGCTTCTTAGTGATTCCGAGACTCGCCGGCGGGACAGTGAGTATAGTAAGAAAACTGAAAAATGAAGGTGCCATTCCGGCAGTGGTGTTGGTGGTGAAGGCCACCGGACATGTGTCACGTTCACCTTATGAAATAGCGTTGGGGGTGTCACAAATTTGACAAATCAACTTCGCTACAACTCATCAAGTTAATTTAAGAAATACTCCGGACATAAACATGATATTGTGATTGTGGTGTTGTGCTTCACCCACTTTCATATCTTGTAGTAAAACATTTAGAACACATTATGATAAACAAAAAATATTAAATCGATATAATGAATATATTTCAATGGAAAAAATATTTAACATGACCATGATACTGTTTGGAATCAATTAATATCTATAATACCCCGATATTCAAATTGTAACACATACTTCTTTAATATGAAAATGTGAAAGACCAAACATTTGATTATTTATTCAACTACATCTAGTCTATGCTACAAGATCATATGCATATATTTCCCTATGTTTGAAATAGTAACAAAACTTTTAAATCAGTATATATAAATATATATATACTATTTACTTATCAAAAGTACCCGAAAAAGCTCGACATTTTATAATCCTCAAATATTATAAACACATAAAATATATACATATAATAAATTGTACCTACTTATCTTCGTAATGGTTTAACATCTCCACTATGATCATCCACAACCCCTAAATTTGACCCCGCATAGTCAAAATTAAGACCAGGTTGACTTAGACTTTGACTTCCAATTTGGCTACTTAAATTTTGAACCTTTTTCAGAATCCCATTAGGGTCTTGAAGAAAATGATGATGATAGATATTGAAAAGATTAGAAGTTGAGGAAATATAAATCAAAATAAAGAGTGAAGTAGTGAGAGCTAATGTTGTGGGTATGTAGAACATTCTTCTTAGTGAATCCGAGACTCGCCAGCGGGACAGTGAGTAACTGAATGTGCCATTCGGGTGGTGGTGGCGGTGAAGGCCACCGGACATATGTCACGTTCGCCTTATGAAATAGTGTTGGGTGTGTCACAAATTTGGCAATTCTAACTTTGCTACAACTCATCAAGTTAATTTAAGAAATACTTCATACATAAACATGATATTGTAATTGTGGTGTTGTGCTGCACCTACTTTCATAACATGCACTAAAACATGTAAAAGACATTATGATAAACAAAAAACATTAAATCGATATAGTGACTATATTTCAATGAAAAAATTATTTAACATGAACATGATACTATGTGAAATCAACTAATATCTAAGATTACCCCGATATTCAAATTGTAACACATACTTCTTTAATATGAAAATGTGAAAGACAAAACATTCAATTATTTATTCAACTATATCTAGTCTATGCTACAAGATCATATGCATATATCTCCCTATGTTTCAAATAGTAGCATAACTTTTAAATCAAATAAAATATATATATACATACATATATATATATATACTTTTTGCTTTTTAAAAGTACCCTAAAAAGCTTGACATTTTATAATCCTTAAACATTATAAAAACATAAAATATATACATATAAGAAATCTGTACCTAGTGCTTGGAAGTTGAATACCAATACTATTTCTTCAATCTGAAAATCGATATTTGCACTTCATTTTTGAAAACTTCTTTTCTGAAAACGGCATTTGTTCTTCAAACTTCAAAACCAGTAGTTCTACAGATTTTCTCAACATGTCGCTAAATGATTCGTTGATTCTCGGTGCCGATTCAAGACCTCCCGTTTTGTATTGTGGTTCATATCCTCCTTGGAAAAAGAGATTCTTGGACTGGATTGCAAGACAACCACATGGTGACGACATCAAAGCCTCTTACGACGAAGGCCCAGTTGTTCACACAAACCCAGTCACTAAGAAAGTTGGAGCACTGCTCAAAAGAACCCGTACTCTCATAATCACACTTTCATACAAATAAATTCGGTATAAGTTCAAGTTTTTGTGTTAAAGTGATTGAAAGTTATTCGAAAAGATATAAAAATAACGGGCATAAGATTATATTTATATATATATATATATATTGTTGGTATAGCTTAAAGAAAAAGAATAAAACTACCTTTTCATCTTGACCATTTAAATTCATTCCATCTTTCAATCTTAACCATTCAAAATACCTCTATATTTATGGTAACATGATAATCATAGTTATAGCATATCAAAGTAATACAGATGAGAATTTTTGAAGACCATAAGTGTAATAAGCCAAATGGGTTTTGCCACCTTTATTGTAAACTTAAGTAATTATAAATTTATTGATAAAAATTCAAAGGTACAAGAACCTGATTTAATTCATAACTAAATACTCATATCAAAATTAGTGATAAAATGTTTAAAGTAGTAATATGAACAAATCCTAGAAGCTATCACACCAGAAAGAAGATGAGAAACAATATAAAGAATTGACAACGACATAAAATGTTATAGGTTTGGAATTTTCCAAAATCAAGTAGAGAAACTATATCTTGTGATCTATGTGTGAAAATGGTGAATAATCAGACATATGTTATATGCAGTGTGTGTTCTGAGTATTAAATAGATACACGGGTACAGAGATTTTTACCCATTTACCTTTTTTTTTTATTCAATTTCTAATGGGTATAAGGGTAAAAAGATTTCAAAAAACAAAATTAAGGTAAAGAATCACCGATTATAGTAAGTAAAAAGTTTAAGAAAAACCATATAAATATATATAGTAAGTAAAAGAAATTCAAAAACAATGATAAAATATAACGACTCCCCGATTATTTTGGGAAAACCCAATACCCATAGTAAGTAAGCGGGAATCCAGCGGCTCCGGGTCCAGGTTTGGGAGGGAAATTTTTAATCGTTTTCGAGTCTGGGATTACCTAAACACAACCTGTTGTTAAGTTATAGGGTAATATAGTAGAATTGTTATGCTTTAAAATTTATAATTTAAGAATAGCCTATATGCTTTATAGCAATGTTGTTAATCAGGTAGACTCGGGTCTAATCGGTGGGTTGAGAATCTTTGGCCCTAAACGATCAATTAAAAGTTTCATGTCAAAAACTCAATCTGGACCCGACTGAGATCGACCTGATTAATACATAGGTTGGCGGGTTGACATGTTAAATAAGATGGATTTCGTTCAAGTGGGTTAATGTTAATGTTAATTGGGTTGATTTTGAGTCAAGTGGGTCAAATGAGTTGTTTTTTAGGTCAAGTGGGTTGTCGGGTTAGTAGGTCAAATGTGATGGTTTTAGTTCGGTCGGTAATAATTAGGTTCTTCGGATTGGTGGGTTGACCTCACAACCTTTGTAAAGTTGACGAGTTAGCAAAATGAAATTTTCTAACCCTAACCCGATTCACTATAAACTTCAACTTAGAACCATGATCTACACTGATTTAACTGGGTGGACTTGCGTCGACCCGATTATTAAACGGGTTAGAGGGTTGACAGGTTAAATAGATTGGTTTTGGGTCAGATGGCTTTGATATTAATGCTTTCAAGTGGGTTCATTTTCGATCATGGTAAAATGGGTGGTTTTTAGGTTAATAAGTTGACAATCAAATTATTGGTTTTAATCAAGTAGGTCAAATGAGTTGTTTTGGATCAAATGAGGTCAATGAAATGAGTTGTTTTCGGATCAGTTGTTTTTGGTAAGTTGGATTTTAAGTTGGGATAATTGCAGAAAATAGAAAACACCTTTAGACCAATTCACGATATTAGCAGTGACCTTTAAATGTTTTTGATTTTAGCAATGACCTTTCATTTATTGGCGTAAATAGCAACATTTGACACGTGTCTCTAATGATGTGGCAGCTTTTAATGACGTGGCAACTTTTTACTGACGTGGATTTTATTATTTATCTATTATTCTTATTTTCGTTGCCCAATCGGTCCCCCCAAAATAAAAACCCCTAAATCAATTGACATAGATTTATAGAATTCATAAAACCAAAAATCGATTACTTAAATCATAAGGTAGATGGATGATGTCTTGTTACAAACTATTACATGGTCAGAATTTTTGGGGGAAAGGTGAACGGAATTTACAGAAGCATCACCTCCTGTAAATCATAATCAAAAGAAACGCAAAATTACATGGGGAAGAAAATAAATTAAGGACCCATTGTGATTTATATGGTAGTAACTAGTAAACTTAATTTTGGGTGAAAATAAATTAAGGACACATTGTGATTTATATGGTAGTAACTTGTAAACTTAATTTTGGGTTTTATGAACTCTGTAAACCCTAAATATGTGTCACTGTTACGATGTGGGAGTTTTTATTTTAGGGGAAACTGACCTGGCAATGAAAATAAGAATAATAGATAAATAAGAAAATACACATCAGTAAAAGTTTGCCACGTCATCAAAAGTTTCCACGTCATCAAAGAAACGTGTCAAATGTTGCTATTTACGCCAATAAATGAAATGTCACTCCTAATAACTAAAACTTTTAAAGGTCATTGCTAATATCGTGAATTGGTCTAAAAGGGCTTTCTATTTTTTGCAGTTATCCCTTTTAAGTTAGATCAAATATTGATAGCCTTATAATCTCGGGGTGTTGAAAACATTTCACATGCAACTGATGACAAAAATGATATAAATGGTTTCATACACATAACTCATCTGTAAACTCTTAACTCAATACGTGGTCTTCTATGATGTATCATGTTATTTGCAACATGCAATATTTTTTGATCCAGATTTTTTTACATAAGAGATAAAAAAAAAATTTCTTCAATTCTAAATTTACTTTAATATAATTTGTTAGAATCTAATTGTTTGTTTCATTTTATTTTTAATTTAATAATAATGAAGTAACCCAAATAAAGTTTTCGTAAATTGTAAAATACATAAATATATATTCATTTGATCCCGTGAGAATCGTAAAAATGTTTCATTTCTTATATATATATGTAATATATTATAGGGTAACACTCCGGTGAGAACACTTTTAAAATAAGAACGGTGAGAATACTTAAAAACATTATTTTGATGCATTAAAAGTCCATAAAATTAACATAGTGCTTAACTAATTATCATTATTTAAGTGTTTAACAATGCATTGATCCGTCAAAATCGAAAAAATCACGTTTTTTTGTGCATCCATCTTGGATACATATTCATCAATATGATGCACCCAATAAAAAACGAGATTTTTTCGATTTTGACGGATCAATGTGTAGTTAAACACTTAAATAATGATAATTAGTTATGCACTATGTCAGTTTTATGGACTTTTAATGTATCAATAAATAGTTTTTAAGTGTTCTCATTTTAATTTCCTTCTCATTTGATTGTCACCCATATATTATATATATATATATATTATCACTAAAATCAAAATCACCAACTTCTCTCTATATAATTAAGAGAGTATAATTTTTTGCTTAGGTGGATATCTTATGAAATTGCCATGTAATCATTTTGCTTATGTGTTAAAATCCAGTTTATTTTCCTTAAAATTTCCTTACATATTGCTATCTAATAATGTCTTAAATATTATTTTTTAAATCTAATCATCTCTTAAATATTACTTTTTAAATAAATTTATCCACAATAATTTAACAAATCATACGAACGTGCAAACTTGGAATTTTAGAATTGTGAACATGTGCTATTTTTTAGTTTTCAAACCTCAGAAATATATACCAATAAACTAAAACAGAATAGGTTCTTCAAACGACACATGATGAAATCTTTGATCGACAAGTGTATATCTAATCTATTTTTTTTATTAAAATATATTATTTTTTCCCTTTATCTTAGGATTAGTATAGAAATCTAATTAGATTTATGTTTGTTTTATATAAAGATACGACATATATGCTTATCTATAATATAAGGGTTGGGGAACACTTGACACCCCCTAATCCCCCTCTGTAGGTCTAATGCTCCCTCCTAATTAATTCCCTTATTTTTGTATATTTTTTTTATTATTTTGGTCGCCCAGTTATATTAAACAAATATTTTTATCCTTAAAACTCTCCTAAAATTTTTTTTTTTTGAACGGCGAATTTAGGGTGCTTCTACACAGATCTACTCAAGATCGAGCGTAGCTATCCCTAAATGGGACCCCATCCAAGGGCAGGAGCGAACACCCCCAAACACCACCTCGGTGCTAGTGCCACCAATTCCGGAGGAAACCCACCGCCCGATGGCTCACTATGGTAAAACCCCCCGGAGTCAGGTTCAAACCTAGGACCTTACGGAAACTGAGCCTCCCCTTCATTCCCCAATATCGCTAGGCCCATTGGTTCTCCTAAAAACTATTATATATAAAACCTAAATTTAATTAATCATTCAATTATCACAGAAAAACCCTCACGGCTTCAACTTTTAAAAGTCGACTTCTTCACAAAAGGGCAACATGGCACACTACAGGTTATATTAAGATACAACAATTTTTGTCCATTAGGTCTGTAATTAGATTTTGTTATTCCTTTTTCACTCCAAATTAAATATGATATGGTGAGAAACTGTGGACCATAATCCCGATTCATTGCTCGGTCCTAAAGAGCAACATACTGAGTCTAGGACAACTTACAGAGATAGGGTGTAAAGTTGTCATAGAAGGAAACACACTGACTTTACATGACAAAAGTAAGAGGCTGCTGATGAAGATTGAGAGGTCAAGGAATAGACTTTACAACATCAAACTCAAGATAGGTACACCCATATGTCTCTTAGCGAATATAGATAGCCAAGCATGGTTGTGGCATGCTAGATTAGGCCATCTAAACTTTGAGGACATCAAGAACATGACAAGAAAGAATCTAGTGGAAGGGATACCTAAGATTGATCACACAGGACAAATTTGTGATGTCTGCCTATTAGGAAAACACAGTAGGACTCCATTCCCAAATCAAACCAAATTTAGATCAAAGAAACCTTTGGATTTAGTATATGGAGACCTCTGTGGCCCTATAAGCCCAACCACACACTCCGGAAAGAAATATATTTACTTGTTAGTGGATGACTGTACACATTTCATGTGGGCCTACTTTCTGACATCAAAAGATCAAGTATTTGATACTTTCAAGGAACTTAGACAACATATTGAAACAAAATTGAGGACAAAATTAAGGATGCTGAGAACGAATCGAGGAGGTGAGTTCACATCTAATGAATTCACCAAGTATTGCAAGGAAAATGGCATAGCACGACAGTTAACAGCACCTTACTCACCACAACAAAATGGAGTCGTGGAAAAAAAAATTGAATAGTGCTATCTACAACTAGAAGTATGATGAAGGCAATGAAGTTGCCATTGAACATTTGGGCGGAAGCAGTCAGACACGCCATCTACATACTAAATAGGGTCCCTACAATGGAAAAACTAAGGATATTTGTGTGCACAACTTATTCTAAGGTAACGATACCTCACTTACAAAAGCTGGATAATAGAAGCGTACCCATGATTTACTTAGGTGTAGAGGAAGGATCAAAAGCATATAGATTATATGATCCAGAAAAGAAAAGGAAGCATGTAAGTAGGGATGTTAAGTTTATGGAAACCAAACCATGGAATTAGGAGAATAATAATAGAGAGGAACCAGCCACACAAAACTTAGGATGGACAAGTTTTGTGGTACGAGGAGTAGACGATGGAAATACTACATCGGTCAACTCGGAAAGCAATGAAGATGCGCATCAGGAACAGGAACAAACTACTGCTGCAAACTCTCCAGTTACCCCACCTACATATACTTACAACCCATACTCAGAGGAGGAATATGCTCGTACTAGTTCATTTGGGAACTTAGAAGAAAGATTTGATGATACACCAACACGGGGTTTCAAAGATTTGAATGCAGTATATGCAAATGCGCGTGTAGTTGAACCTGAAAGTTTGCTACTTACGGAAGAGGAACCACGCAACTACAGGGAAGCACCGACAGATAGGAAATGGGTTGAGGCCATGGAAGCAGAACTGGATTCCATTAACAGGAATAACACATGGACTCTTACTACTTTGCTTGCGAATCATGAGGCAATAGGACTCAAGTGGGTCTTCAAGACTAAGAGGGATGCAAAAGAAAGTATCATCAAATCTTTGACGAAGTATTCGTACCAGTTGCATGCATTGAGACAGTTCGTCTGATTTTAGCACTGGCAGCACACCATGGATGGCAAGTACATCATTTGGATGTCAAATCAGTATTTTTAGATGGGGACTTAAAGGAAAAAGTCTATGTTACACAACCTGAAGGTTTCGTAAAACCTGGAAGTTCAAGGAAAGTTTACAAGCTCTCGAAGGCATTATATGGTTTAAGGCAAACACCAAGAGCTTGGAATACGAAGCTTGATCAAACCTTAAAGTCATTGGACTTCAAGAAGTGTAATCTCGAACTAGCAGTCTACACAAAGAGAAATGAGACTTCCACACTGATAGTTGGAGTTTATGTTGATGACTTGATAATCACGGGCACCCCAAGGAAGGATATAGACCTGTTCAAATCCCAGATGGAAGACAAGTTTAAAATGAGCGATTTAGGATTGTTGGCTTATTACCTCGGAATAGAAGTTACCAAGACAAGGGGAGAGATTACAATCAAGCAGACAGGTTACATCAACAAGATCTTAAAGGATGCTAGTATGATGGAAAGCAATGACACAAAGATACCTATGGATCCAGGAACAAAGTTGGTCAAGGCGGAAAATGGAAAACCAGTTGACGCAACTTATTACAGAAGTTTAATTGGATGTCTAAGGTATCTACTACACACTAGACCAGATCTAAGTTACTCGGTTGGATTACTCAGCAGATTCATGCAAGAACCAAAGGATCACCATTTGAAGGCGATAAAGCAAGTAATCCGATACATCAAAGGAACCAAGGAGCATGGTATTATATACAAAAAGGATAGCGGCTGCAAGATTACAGGTTATAGTGACAGTAGTTATGGAATCAATACTGATCAAGGAAAAGGAACTACTGGAATAGTATTCTACTTTAGAGAATCCCCTATTACCTGGTGCACTCAGAGGCAACCAACAGTAGCACTCTCATCATGTGAATCAGAAATCATGGCAGCTACCGGAGCAGCATGTCAAGCTTTATGGGTAAAGCGGCTACTTAGTGAAATAACGGGCTGGAAAGAGGAAAGAATAACACTGAAGGTTGATAACGTTTCAGCAATAGCACTCGTCAAGAACCTGGTATTTCATGGAAGAAGTAAGCATATCGACATTCGTTACCATTTCATTCGTGAATGCGTAGAGAATGGACACATCAATATGGAACACGTTGGTGGCGAATTACAAAGGGTTGATATATTGACTAAAGCATTACCAAGGCTCAAGTTTGTCACTATGCGGCAGATGCTCGGGGTTCAAGATCTAGGACGAAGCAACAATCGAGATTAAGGGGGAGAATGTGGACCATAATCCCGATTCATTGCTCGGTTAATACTATATTTATGTGTTATGTAAATATAGGGGTTTAGTGTGTCAATATAATAGATAATAACCGAATAGCGGTTATTGGAAGTTACATGTAAAAAGTTGTGACTGTTGGTGAACAGCCACAATGGTAGATAGTTTAGAATAGACATGACCATTCGTGAATAGTCAAGATGGTTCGGTAAATGTCTATATATACAAGTGTCTGTAACACTTTCATTAATCTATCACACACGATTCTATTTCTAGTATCTTTTCTCTCGCTCTATTTTATGAATCAAACGATTAGGGACAACAGAAACTATCATGTTCTCCCCAAGTGTTTCTGCTGTATTATGTTATATGTGTTACATGGTTAAATGAGTTACTTATATTTACTATACAAAGTAATTCTGCTGTAATATTATACGTCATCATGATATGCTACATTACTAATTCATGTGCTTTGCATACAAGTTTGTGTGTTTGTGACGATGAACATATGGCCCTTTTTGAATCATTATTTGTTTGTCTGTGCTTTACCGATACATTGATGGTTTATCATGCTCTCTTTTGAATCATTATTTAGGTTTGTTGGTTAATGAGGTTGTGACAAACTGATGAGCAATTAAGACCATGGTTACCCTTAAAAAATTAAAATCATATATAGTTTTTACACATTATCCATTCTATCTATTTTGCCACATCTATCTTAGATGTAAATTATACGTTAAAATAAAATATGAATGTTCCATCTATTTGTGATGCCACCACGCGGAGCAACGGTGATGATTTGGTGTCTACATATTTGGATTCCATGGACGTACAAATCCGAATGACAAACCGTAATTAGTACATTATTAAGGTTTGTTTTTCTTTTCTTAATAAACTGTATTTAGTCACTTGGAAGCTTTCTTTCTGAACTGAGTTTTACATTATATATAATTTCCAGTAATGATTAGGCTTTGATGCAATTATCTATATAATGCTTGGTCGATTGTCGTAGAAAAATAGAAAATCAAAATTTAAGAAGAATATTGTGGTTGCAAAATGGGAAAGTTGTTGGGTTAAGAGTTGGACTTAAAAAATTTTACGAAAATAAATGATGGATTATTAGGTATGATAATAAAATTTTCATGTATTTTTTAATTAATAACTGATACTATGTTTTCTTGGTGATTTTTGTCCTACTTTGAATCTTTCTATGTTTCTTCACTTCTTGATATGCAGCTTTGATGGTTATATTCAAAAAATGATGCAGAACCAAGTTCATATATAAAGGAAAATCATTGGCCTATATATGTTATTGTTGATGGCAGCCTAGCTCCAAAAGCCAATTAACCCTCCTTTTTGACATGTAAACTCAACATAAACCTGTGAATAAAGCTAATTAAGACCATCCCTTTAGTGATTTTATTTATTTGCTAATTAAGTGTTTGATTTTTGTCTCAAAGGAATGGTTGTATACAAAAGAGGCCGGTACTCTTGATTGTTTTTGACTTGGTTATATTCACACATTATCGATCACTCCTTCCATCCATTTTTTTTTTTTTTTTTTTCTGATCATTTTTCTATTTGTAATCTTCATCATGTGCATCCTATTTAGTTATAAATTAGTTTTTCTGGATTCACATACCCTTTGCAAATTGTTTTCGATAATTAGGATGAACCATTGACAAGTATGCACTAGAAAATATAGAGGGTAATTAAAATACACAAACTGGTTTTACTGTTCATGAAGTCAGTTTATTCGACATGTATAGTACTTGACTGTCTAATCTAACCGATTAATTTGTCTACGTTTACATTAGTCTTTTTCTAGACATGATACATCAATTAACTAAACAAGTAAACTTTGTTATTAAAAATCAATTATATTAACTATGACCTTTGAATTTTTTTTACGGATATTACATATTTCGAGGCCATTAGCATATTGGGAGAGCTGCATAGTGCCAAATCACAACAGCTTCATTTCCCATGTAAGATTTACGATATTTGTATTACTTGAACTATTACATTCAGTCGTTTCCATTTCAAGTTTTGTTGCCCTTTCTTTTATCGAGTAATTTTCATCTCTTGTGTACTGTATAGTTAAATAGATGACGGAAATCTCAATTTCGAATGGAATATAGTCACGTCACATTTAAGGTGGTGTTGTTACTATTTGTCTTTGACATCACGTACATTTTGTTTTCGTTATGCATGTAGAGTTTACTATCATGGAATTTGTAGACATAAAGAGCATTATATATTTGTGGTGATCACAGGGCTTGCGGAGAATACTAAACGCGAATAAGATTATTTATTCGTTATGTGTTTGAACCAAACAAGTGAACAACGGTATCCCATTATATATTTATATGGATTGGTATTTAGATTTAGAATATTTATTAAAGTCGACCAAAATTCTTATATGGTTTGCATAACCCGGACTCAATCCCTCTTTGAGCCTAATCATACCTCCTTATTAATCATTTTTTTTTATATATATTTTATTTAATAAATGACCGACCTTATTATTAATTAACAACTCTGTTTATCCTTAAAAGTCTTTCAAAAATTATTAACTATATATATACAACCTAGAAAAAACTCTCACATATTCTCAACCTTAAAAAAAAACCTATGATCGACTACCGAAAGAGTTTATTTTATTTATATATTTTGTTCATATTTAATTATTATTATTTAACATTTAATTTTTATGTTATTGTTATTATTATCTCTTTTAATTTAGTTTATTTTTCATTATAGGTTCGTTATGGTTTCTTCTTCAACAACAAAAAATAAAACCACATTAGCTCATCTTGAAGATCTTAAGCCAACACATGTTAACCATTATCTACGACTGTGTTATGCATGTATGGACTGTTTAGGAGTGGAATAACCCAAAGGAAATCAAAACGTTCGAGATGGTCTTTGTTCATGGATTGGTATGTATTTTTCAAATTATATACTTTGTTGCAAATTTTTTTATTTATGTAAAGTTGAAAAATAAAGGGTAAACTGTAATCAATATTTATATGGAGTTAGTTTTTATATGTTTCTTTTTTAGTTTTCGTATTGATTAAATTATGATATTGGTCATATTAATGGTTGCTCGAATCATACTGTTACTGTGTAAATTTTTAAATCGTCTAAGTATGTTTTACTTGAATTCTAATTTTTTATCATACTGTACATACTGTCATTTAATAAAGATAAAATAATTAAATTTGATCTAATGTTTATAAATTTAAGATGAAATTTGATCTAATGTTTATAAAATAATTAAATTTGAATTCTAATTTTTTTTATCATACTGTACATTCTGTCATTTAATAAAGATAAAATAATACTGTACATACTGTCATTTAATAAAGATAAAATAATTAAATTTGATCTAATGCTTATAAATCAACCATTATACCTCTAGATGTCCTATGATAATGATACCTATTTATTAATAGTTAAGTTGATTCAACATTCCGAAAGTTCATTTTAGGATTGAACGTTTGATTTTAATTTCAAAAGTCAAGGAAATCTACAAAATGAAAGTTTAACATATTTTGATTCATTATATATGATCGGACCAGAAACAGGCTTAAACTGGTCGTGAAGCTACTGGAAATTTCCAGTCAGCATGTTTTATGTGTTTATGTGCTAAATTGTTAGTTATTTTGTTTAAAGGCTTACGCATTCAAGGTAACTTGATGCATGTGGTCCTCTTTTTCGAAAGGGGGATCCGGGTTTAAACATATGCATGAACCATAGTGACCATGTTTAGGTGGCCTACCTTAACTTGTTACTTGATTAAATAGTTTGGAAATTAGTAAGTTTATTAATTTTTGTATTGTTTATAAGTTGTATAAAGGTGATGCAAAAATTGGTTTTTGAAATAAACTTGACTAAGAACTATCGAAATAGAGATTTCATTAATAAAATTGGAGTCTTACAACCTTGAGATACACCGGCTCACCCATTTGAACAAACTCTAAGAGAGGTATAAGTCGGAGTGCGCTAGCCTTCTAAAAGGGCGGGTTTTTAATTGCGTCCATCGCAAACCTTTGCCCTTGCGCTTCTTTGTGCGTTCAAATGGAGCTACCGAGCTCTCTTGTGTTGTTAAGACTATACAAATAATCTTATTAAATATTATGTTTCGAAGATTATGCATGAGTCTTCAAACATAAACTTTTGATTCACATCAAATGCATTACCCATTTAAAGTTAAGTCAATGCCACCCACTTTGCTAAGAACACTTGCCAGTGCTTTTTGCTCTACGTGAGACGTAGGTGAATTGTATCTCTTCAAGGTGGATGACCACTCGTTGTGAGTTAGCGGTGGACTATCTACATGTTCTTAATTGGGCGACTTAAAACGAGTTAAGAGGTGAGACCTTAACCCGTGGCATAAGATGGGACAAAACATGTTTACAAAACACTTAATACCCCTTTACAGTGTTGTTGTAAGTCCCATAATTCTAGGAGTTGCATGAATGCAATTATCGATTCTTGATTACCTTTTGAATACCGTCATTTCTAGCAGATCAACTGATGAAATGATTGTATGTCAAGTTGGATCCTAGCCTTAGTGAAAGTAATTTGTTAGATGAATTTAACAAGGGTAAATTACATTTCTTAAGGATTAATTATCAAAAATACCGATAATTGAACTTTTGTCTGTTTTGAAGATGGCAGCAACAAATCCTTCTCAAAACATACACCAATCGGCATGTAGACAAACTTCAATGACTGGGTTCAAGTCATTGATGAGCAGACACCATTGTTCCGGGAGCGAATGCTTCAACTTGAAAGGTGGCTGCATACAATGCTCGGTACGATAGACAAAATGAGGTTGCTTGTTTGATGTTGGGAAGCATGAATGCCGACCTTCGAAAGCAATTGAAAATTATTTTCCTCGTGATATGATTAACGAGCTCAAGTTTTTGTACGAATAGCAAGCCGGAGTGGAGCTGTTCGACCTAGTTGATCAACTTCTTGACTTGCGACACGAGCATGGAACATCGGTTAGTCCTCATGTACTCTAGTTGAAGAGGTACTCATGAGCAATTGGAAAAGGTTGAACTATGCTTATCATCTGCCTGTTACTATTGGCATGAACCTAAAAAGGGGATTTTTTAGGAGTTCGTGCGCAATTATAATATGCATAGCATGAGTAAAACCACAGCTAAACTTTATGTCATGTTAATTGAGTATGAGAAAGAGCTTCCAAGGAAATCTGCTACATCCCAAGTTCTTAGGATCAAGGGGGAAAGGTCCAGAAAGCAAAACAACCGTAAGCTAAGGGTGATATGTCGTATTTTATGCCCATTTCCCATAGCTTAAAGTGTCGATTAGTGAGGATTACGAGTCATTTTCGTATACATTTGGTGCGTTTATGGTATTTGTTGGTGTTTCAGGTGGAAAACAGGTACCGAAGCGATATTTTGCAGAAAACAGAGTTTCTGGAGCAAAATGGGTGTTTACGGATGTTTCATGTGGCTCGTAGGTAAAGAATCGAAAAAAGTCAATGCTGGTCAACCTAAGAGTGCGACGCACCTCATGGAGTGCGTCGCCGTTTTGTTTGTCGTGGAAACAAGTGCTTCGCAGTTCAGTCAAAGTGCGACGCACATTCTCTATAGGCGACAAGAGGCCAGTCAACGAAGTCAAAGTCAATAAAAGTCAAAAGGAAAGTGTGACGCACTTAGTAAAGTGCGACGCACCTGGGCGCCGAATCTGTCCAGTTTTCTGCATCATATAAATAGCTGCAAAAACATTCCAAAAAGGATCTTTTCACTTTTCAGACGATTTGAAGAGCTTTTCTTAGGGTTTATCTTATTTTTCATCATTGTGGAGGATCAAAGACTCGTTCGGAATTATTTCGTTATTCATTTTTCAATCCTTTGTATTCGGTAACAATGAATTCTTTCGTTTTGATTTGTTATTTCATATCTAATATGAGTGGCTAATCGCCTTTTCATCCATCTTGATGGAGTGAGACATTATGGAGGGATTACACAAGCTTTATTAATTCAAGTGATTTGATTTAACGTTTTGTCGTGAACTTAATCTATTAATTCTTTGTTATTCAATTATTGATTGCAGATGATTTGTGCTCATTGCTTGGTGACGACTAGGATTTGGGTATAAGTTATTTTGATTGCTTAGTTAGAAGCAATTGGTTCTATGACGGGTACGGTAGAGGGTAATCAATATTTGATAAGAATTAACGGGTTGACGGTTGGGTACAATCGATAGGCAAAATTGTTATCTAAAATGACCAAAACCATTGTTTAACTAGGGAAGTTATACAAAAGGCGTCTCGGGGTACCGGTCTTAATAATGAAACTAGTTATTACAAGAGAATAAAATAAGTTGTTAACTTGACGGGTACGGGGTTTGGCAACAGATTTGAGTCTCGGTCATTAAATCACCAAATTGAATTTGAACTTCATCAAAAGTGCAATCCTAACATTCTGTTGAGCGAAATCAAGATGGGTGACCTTTAAATTCTTGTTTTAAACTACAATCTCTTTTTCGATTAATCCTTTGGGATTACTAATTTTCAATTAACTACTTGCATTGTGGCAACTCGGCCACAAAACCCCCCATTTTACTTGAATCATTAAACGTTTTTACAAATGATAGTTTAAGTCCTTGCGAACGATCTCGGCTTACCATTTTTCACTATACTGCATACGATCAGGTACACTGCCTGTGAGTGTGTAGTTATCAGTATTTTTCGGTAAATCGTGTTATAAATTTAAAGCTAGATATCGCACATCAAAGGGCAAGATTTTTGGTAAGAGAAAACAAGTTGTGTTTGTCTCAAAACCTTAAAAGATCCTTTTGGCAAAAGGAGCATACGGCTAAAGTATCTAGCTGAGTTGAATGCGAAGAAGAAGCAAGCTGGTTCGGCCAGTGCTTCAAGTATCTTCAAAATTGAATTATGTGCGTTGTTATACAAATAATAATTCAATAGCAAATAGTCAAGTTTTAACTTGGACTCTAATTATCTTTGACATAGTCATCTTGTTTAATTTTGTCAAGAAATCCATTTAAAGACTTCAAAGGGACGATGTCTTACAATCAAATGATGAATCATTTGATAAATGCATGGTTTTGACATTATCATTAGCAAGAAACGCATTGGAAATCTTCATTATGAAGAGATCTTGCAATCAAATGATGAATCATTTAATAAACTGCGTGTTTTTGGGATTGTCGTTAGCAAGAAACACATTGGAAATCTTCATAATGAAGGGATCTTGAAATCAAATGATGAATCATTTGATAAATGTGTTGTCGTTAGCAAGAAATGCATACTTCAAATTGAAGGGATCTTAAAATCAAATGATGAAACATTTGACAAGAGATCGTTAAATCAAATGATGAATCATTTGACAAATGCATGCCTTGTGTTTTCGGCAAGATGACAAGAATACCTTTTCCGCATAAAACCGGAGAGGGGCAAGGAATTACTTGGACTAATACATTTGGGTGTATGTAGCCCATTTAGGCATGTGTCAAGGAAAGGCTAGCTACTTCATCATTTTTTATGAATGATTTCAGTCATTATGGTTATGTTTAGTTGCTTAAACATAAACATGAAGTCTTCGAAATATTCAATGAATTTAAAAGTGAAGTAGAGAATCAACTCAATAGAACCATCAAGATTCTTCGTTCGGATCAAGATGAAGAATACTTAAGCCAAAAGTTTAAGGATCATCTAAAAGCTTGTGGATTTATCCAAGAGCTTACTCCTATATAAGGGTATATGTGAAAGAAGAAATCGAACCTTGTTGAACATGGTAAGATAAACGATGAATCTTAAGACTCTCCCATTTCATTTTGGGATTATGCTCTAGAGATTGCTACATGCATTCTCAATATGGTTCCATCTAAGAAGGTTCACAAGACACCGCATGAATTGTGGCATGGAAGTGTTCCTAAGTTGTCTTACTTAAAGGTCTGGGGATGTAAGGTACTCGTGAAATGAGACACGCTTGATAAACTTGAATCCAGATCTGTCAAGTGCATCTTAGTAGGACACCCAAAGGAAACGATGGGTTACTACTTCTACTTTTCTACCAGAAACACTGTCAAAGTATTTTTTTTGTTATTTGTTGAGTTCCTTGAAAGGTAACTCATATCTCAAGAAGACAGTGGGAGGATTGTTGAACTTGATGAGGCTCAAGAAGATGTGTCAAACTTCTGAAAACACTAGAAATCTTCAACTTAGGGGGGAAAATGTTCAAAGAGATGAATCTCTAGATGAACTTTAAGTTAAAGATGAAGCGATTCCACTTCGTAGGTCCTTAAGGACAATACGTGCTCGTGATAGATTAAATCTTATGATTGAGTCTGAAGAACACGTAGTAGGAGATTTGAATGAACCTCCTAATTTCAATGCTGCAGTATCAGATCCGGAATCTGACAAATGGCTTGAAGGTGCGAATGTGGAAATAAAATCCATGAAAGACAATCAAGTCTGGAGCTTGGTTGATCTTCCACCAAATGGTAGAACCGTTGGGTGCAAGTGGATCTTCAAGAAGAAGCCGACATGGATGGAAATATACACACCTATAAAACTCGTCTTGTGGCGAAAGGTTATACTCAACTCTTTGGAGTTGATTTTGAGGAAACCTTTTCTCCGGTTACGGACATTAGAGCTATTAGGATTATCTTAGCCATAGCTGCGTACTATGACTTTGAAATATGGAAAATGGATGTCAAAACCGCTTTCTTGAATGGTTTTCTAGACGAGGAAGTCTATATGGTACAACCAGAAGGTTTTGTCGATCCTAAATATCCCAACAAAGTATGCAAACTTCAAAGGTCCATTTATGGATTGAAGCAAGCATCAAGAAGTTAGAATAAAAAGTTTGATGAAGAGATCAAAAAGTTTGATTTTGTTCAGAATCTTGATGAGCCATGTCTATATCGCAAAGCTAATGGGAGTAATGTTACTTTCCTTGTCTTGTATGTCGAGGACATATTGATAATAGGAAATCACATTCCAATGTTGAAAGACGTAAAATCTAATCTTGGAAAGTGTTTCGCTATGAAAGACTTGGGTGAAGCAGCATTCATCCTTGGAATCAAAATCTATAGAGATAGAAGTAAACGGTTGATTGGATTAAGTCAAAGTGCGTATATAGATAAGATCTTGAAGAGATTCAAGATGGAAAATTCTAAGCGCGGGAACTTGCTTATGCAAGAAGGACTTAATTTATCTAGCAAGAACGGTGCTTCTACACCTGACAAGGTGGAGCGTGTGCAAAGAGTTCCTTATGCTTCGGTTGTGGGATCTATCATGTATACGGTAAGATGCACTAGACCTGAAGTTGTGTTTCGCTCAAAATATTGTTAGCCGATATCAGCGAAATCCCGGAGTGGATCAGTGAACTGCTGTGAAAAGTATTCTTAAGTACATGCGGGGTACTAAAGAATTATTTTTGGTGTATAGTTGAAATCCTGATCAAAATTCAAATGGTAATAGAATTTGTGATGTTGGATTTCATGACTGATGAAGATGAATCAAAAATATCAGTCGGGATACATCTTCATTTTAAATGAAGACACAGTGGAATGCTATGAGCTAATAGCAAACCACAG
The DNA here is from genome assembly GCF_010389155.1 of Erigeron canadensis. NCBI lineage: Eukaryota > Viridiplantae > Streptophyta > Magnoliopsida > Asterales > Asteraceae > Erigeron > Erigeron canadensis. The sequence goes on along the minus strand of NC_057766.1, from coordinate 20,892,778 downwards.
TTGCTATGTATGTAACAGAATCTAAGTATATTGCCGTCTCAGAGAAGACGACATGAAGGTTGTCTGGATTAGAAAGTTTATTTTTGGATTTTAAAATGATAATCCTCAAATAACACACCTTTGGATTTGTACTGTGATAATTCAGGAGCAATTATCATTGCCAATGAGCCTGGGGTTCAGAAAGGTGCAAGACATTACCTGAGAAGATATCACTACGTTTGTGAGCAAAGCGAATTGCGTGAAATCAAATTACTCAAAGTTCACACAGATTATAACTTAGCGGATCTTTTTACAAAGGCATTGTTAAAAGGAAATGTCAATAAGTATGCCGTGGGCATAGGTTATTGCTAAGTTATATCATGTAAATCTGTGATTGGTATTTGGATAATGAGATGTTAAACAATTGTTATTTTCAATAAATGAATTTTTATACGCGGTATAAGTGGTTTCATTTTTATAATAATTGTGTCCTATATTTGCATGTTTAATCCATGAATATTAGTTGAATATTTTTAAACGTCCATTGTCGATTAATTATATGGGAATATAATTAAAGTAAGACAATTGTGAGAGATTGGTGAAAATATTTAAGGGAATATTTTGAAGATGGTGGATCGTACCAAACTCACATGATATTCAAAAGGTGAATATTGGACTTACCCCACAGAACGAATTATCATTTTATGGATCGGCGTCATTAAATGAAATTCGTGAAATGGTAACTTTATTTATCCTTTGACTTGAGATACAAGTGAGTTATGCATGTGTGGATTGCATTTCTTGATATAGTTCATAACTGTCCTGAACAAGGCAGTAATAAAGGGCTATTTTCAGAAATGTTGAGAAACGATATGGCCAGACACTTGTAGTCAATACAGGATTTGTTCCTTCAATTTGCAACTGAAGTATGATACCAATTGGCGCCCTCATTAATTAATTGAAGATGTTTGTGTGGCCACACCCAAATGAATTCAAGAAGTTGTCTTGACTAATTTGGTAATCTTAATTAATTGTAGAAATGAGAAACATAATCGTTAAATTATGAAATGACATTGATCCATATTCAAAATTAACAAGGGTATCTGAACAAAGGGATATTAAAGACTAAATCATTTCAACTTGGCAAATTTAAGAATCTATTCTTAAATATTTCCGGGAGTATTGGAGTGTTGCTAGATGCCAACCAATGTTATTGTCTTTATAATAACATGCTCAAGTGGGAGCTGTTGGAGTGTGATTATTTTATTATAAATCGCATGTCCGGGAATAATTTAAGCCTACGGGGTCACACGAAATGACACGGTAACTCGATAATATTAATTGATATATTAAAGTAATATATTGATTAGTTTGATCACGAAATGATTAATTAAACATAATTAAAGGGTTAGTTATATTTAATTGATTAAAAAGGAGGATTAAAATGTGAAAATCGAAAAATGGACTTGGACCTTAAGTCCATTATTCTTACCACCTTAATTTGCACACAATCGACCTCCACTTCAACCCCCCGTCAACTCTCTCGATCGATAAACATTCAATCCCCGTGGTTATAGCGTGACCCCATTATTCTTACCACCTTAATTTCACCCACCGTCTTCTTAATCTATTCATCATCATTTTATCTAATCCAAAACAAACACACACACTTTCACACAAACATATATTCAAAATGAGTAGTGTAAGTAATCTCGCCATTGTACTCGTAGTAATCTTCATTGTATCCATAATAGCACTTGCTTGTGAACTCTTGTACGTCATTCATCGCCGCCGTACCTTCCGCTGTCACTCCTCCCCACCACTTCCTGATCAAACCGTAATTGAAGTTCCAACCAAGGAACTTCTATACTTCTTCTGCTTGAAACCACCCGTAGAAAAACCTGAAAAGAACGACACAAACAAGACATCCTCGGATGATGAATTTGTTGATGTTTTTGAAATGTTGGAAGCAAAAGAACCATCGAGGTTTCTTTGTACGATAAATGAAGAAGAGGTCGAATCAACGCATGAGGTTGACTTTTTGAACAAAATGGAACCCGTACAAGTGGTGGTGAACTAGGAAGAGGTGGTTGTGATCGCGGTTGATGAGAGTGATGGAGTTGTGAAGACAGTCTTTTCGACCCCGTGTGATTCGCCTATGTTTTTTACACCTGCAGGATCTCCGGCTCGAGATTTTATGGAGCCGGAGTTTGTTGTATCCGTTCAAAATGAAACGGATATGGTACCCGATTAAATAAAAGATTATGGGCCGGTTTGAGTTTATTTTTTATAGAATGAAAGTGTCTGAATTTGTTAAAATACTACTAGTATATTTTTTTGTGTTACTATGCATAATATATATGTATCATGTATGGACCTATTAGTGGTGACTATCTTTGGTGTGTTTTTCACACTTAGACTTTGAAATAGAGGAGTGATAGATTTAAAATAATTTTTTGTTATAGATTCATAATAATACATATTTTATACAGTTGTATGCTATCAATTAAAATATGTATATTTGTTATGGATGATTAAAAATTGGTGATGCTTATCACTTCTCTTACTATTAGTCTACCATAACTATAACTAGCATGCCAGAATAGATGCTCCCTGGCCCCGGTGTTTGGCCTTTGGTTCCAACTAGTTTTTTTTCCCGGTCGTTGTCCCGGGAGACATTTCGTAACATCTACACATGTAGCGAAAATTATATAAAATGAAACTTTCATGGCAAAAATTAAAAAATGAAAAGTTATAGAAAATGAAACTTTCGTGAAAAAAGTTACGAAGGTTGAAAGTTATGTGGCGAAAACACAAAGTTATATGTTAAAAAGTAAAGAAAATAAACTTTTGTAAAAAGTAAGAGAATGAAACTTTCGCGGCAAAAGTTGGAAAACTAAAAGTATAAAAAATAAATAAAAGAAAACTTTTGTGCGGAAAGTAGGAGAAACGAAAAGTGATTTGGCAAAAAGTAAAATGGTGAAAACTTTAGTAAATTTATGTGATAAAAAGTAAAGAGAATGGAACTTTCATGGCAAAAGTTAGAAAAATAAAAGTTTAAAAAGTAAATAAAACAAAAATCTCGTGCCAAAAGTAAAAGAAATAAAACTTATGTGACAAAACTAAAAGTTTAATAGTTTATGTGATCAAAAGTAAAAAGAATGAAAGTTTTGTGGCAAAAGTTAGAAAAACAAAAGTTTAAAGACAAAATAAAACAAAACTTTCGTGTTAAAAGTAAATGAAATTAAAGTTATGTGACAAAAAATAAAAGGTTAAAAGTTTATGTGATAAAAAGTAAGGAGATTGAAACTTTTGTAGCAAAACTTAAAAAAACAAAAGTTTAAAAACTAAGTAAAACAACACTTTCGTGCCAAAAGTAAAAGAAATTAAAGTTATGCGGCAAAAAGTTAAAAGGTTAAAGTTATGTGGCAAAAATTAAAAAACCTAAAATTCTAAATAAACTAAGTTTGTGTTAGATATAGAAGATATAAAAGTTTGGTGTAAAAGTATGAAACAATAGAAGTTAAAAAAAAAACGGACACGCGAAACGATTCATGGTTTTTAAAATATATAATAATGTCTCGTGTTTGTAATTTTATGTAAGTCAGCAACTATATTAAGCTAGAGTTTTAATAACTACTTTATATTTATGTTTTAGATGTGGATGTGTCCTTTTCATTAATTCAATATTTAATGCAAAAAGTTAGCAAAAACAGACCCTACTAAAGTTGTATAAATAAGATGGATAAAGGCCAATTGGAATTTTAGATTTTATCCCTTTTTGAGATTTGTTAATGGTTATATTTTGGTGGGCCAGAGTGTCTAAGGGTTAAGTTTAACCCAATGGGCTCACTTAATTTTAGTAAGCATTGGCTTGGCGCCTGGGTTTGTTTTTTGTTTTGGATTTGTGTTCGATAAAAAAGAGGATTTCAATAAGAAAATAACTAATCAATCCAACTCATATATTTAAAAGTCAACCTAAAAGTTAAAAAATATAACATGTAGATTTTATCACTTGATTATGCTTTCACATGACATCATTCTATGATTAGATTGATTATATGAATTTGATTTATCATTATCCTTGTCGACGATAAACTATTTTATTGTTACTCATAAATTACACAAATGTATTTAGTTAAAACATAGAAATTCAGAAACTATCTTTTAGAACAGTTATTCAATAGGCTAACCTTCCTTAAATTACTTGGTCCCAATAAAATAGTTTCAAATTATGATGTTTTATGTGTAATTTTTGAACTTTGTATGCACGTATCTTGTTAGAGTTCATATCAATTAAAAAAATTTTAAAAAAAGAGTAAACTTTCTTTATTTTCCGTATAATTTTTTCCCTTTTTTATAATTGTCTCTTCAGGTTTACTATATGTATTAATTAAAGAAAGTTTCCCAAATATGTCTAACATATGGTACGTCTTAAGGTAAGGGTGTCCCTATCATGGCGAATACAATTTTGTCCTATCGACTATGAATTTCTTGGATTACGACAATCATATATTGCAATTGGTAATTTAATATTATTAATTAACAGTTGAATCAGCACTTCTTATAATAATTTTGAATACAGTGATCGACATGTAATTATTTTTCTTTGTTTCAGTATGAAAGGTGTACTTAAAATATTGTAGCATCCGACTGATACTCTTGTTGCCTTTTGACTTGGTAAATATACTCGTATATAAAATTTTGCCTTAGAAGTAATCAATTTTTCCACGTCACCTCTATATTCGGTCTAGCCATTAGCATTGTGAAAGACGAAATTACTAATATGGATTAAAATCTGACAAACAAGATTTGTTTATCTAAGTTGTGTAACCTAGCTTTTATACAAAAGTAACCTATAAGATACGTATCTTTCGTATTATGATACTTTTTTTTTTTTTTTTGTCGGCAATGATATTTCTATTTTCAAGATGAGATTGGATATTTTGGTTTGACACTGCTTCAAACTTGAAAAGAAGGGAGTTACGTTTGAGTTAAACTTGAAATTAAAAGCCTTTTTTTTGTTTCTCGACAGTGAAGTAAAACGAAAATCATGTACAATGTGGATGGGGGCAAATAATACGGTCTCTTTGATTAACTAAACATGGATAAAGACAGCTTAACAATTTACAATTACAATCACAAAGATACATATTAAAAGCAAAACCGATAGGAACGAGTCATTCTTTTTCGGGCTCTCTCTATATATTTACCTTTAATTTATTTTATAATGACAAAGATTGGTCAACAGAAGATATTTCGTGAATATATATCAATATGTATTCTAGATGACATGAACAAATATAGTCAATAAACTAATTTTAACACAAATCGAACATATAGAAATTCCAAGTTCAAATTTGCAAAGTAATACTTAAATTGAATTAAGTGTTCAAGCTATAATATCAAGTAATCTCAAAAAATGAAAAATACAAAGGGGAAAAAGATATAAATAAAACATCATTATTTATAAACATATATAAATCGATACTATATAGTGCATAGTACATGTACTTAAAATGGAAATGATAGTAATACATAAACTAAGGTATACAAGAATATGAAGTAATCTCAAAAAATGAAAAATACATAGATGCTAACATATGATCCAATAATCATGAATAGATATATATCATGAATATATATCATGTTTTACCAATCAAAATCACACTTGGTTCTTTGAAATGCAACCGAAGAAACCGTACCACTAGAAGTACTCATAGGAACCCTCAAGTCACATTCAAACTTTGGTTTATATTTAGGTTTAGCCCATCCAACTTTCAATCTCATTCTAAGCTTCAAATTCAAATCAATATTGTAAACCCCAGCACTCCTTTCCGAATTATATTTCAGTCTATCGTCGTTTTCAAGCACAATTATTTGCTCTCCAGAAAATACTGTAGTCAAATCCTTCTCTTGTTTATGTCCCAAATAAAAAGTCTCCAAATTCCTAGTAGCAAACCTCTGGTCATAGTACTCGGCTCTAGCTTCAATTCTATCGTAATATAAACCAATACGTTTATTAGGATTTCGAAAGGTCATGTTCACGGCTAGATTGTAGTAAAGCGTGTTGTTGTTTGGTGACAAAGTGAATTGTGTAAGAGCGGCTTCATTGACATGAAATTTGGGCATGTTTGGACGATAGACAAGCCATAGTACAAGTACTAAAATACCGATGAACACGATAATAGTGATCACAATTTGGCAAACTAGATTGAATATGCAACCACATAGACACGATAAAGGGTTGCAACTACTGCCTCCACCGTGACGATGGTATGATCGGGCTCGTTTAGTGGGAGGTGGGATTGAAGGGCCATAATATGCTCCGTTTAAGTGGGCTTGATCAGACATGATGAAAGTTTGTATGTATATATTGATTAGAAGAAAAAGGAATGTATTTATATTAGAATGCAAATGGTTATATAACGCGTGAGAGTTGTTATATCTATGGGTAAAAACACGCATCCATTGAAAGTGTAAGCGACGACTAATTAATATTTTGTTTGTTTGGGTTACATTTGTTTCGACATCACTTTCTTTGAAACTTCTATACCTTGACTTCGTCTTGATAGTGGTTTTCCGTTTTCTTATTATACTTTCTGTACCTTTTTGCTTTGCGTGTTTATACTAGGAAGGTCAAATAGACGAAAAACCATATATAAGGCCGGATACTTATAACGGGGAGGTTCTTGCAACTTCTTGTCAACTCAGTATTCCATTTGGGACTCTCCCTTCATATGAGAAAAACATTTTAAAATATCTTTTTCACATCATTAATTAATTTATAATCTCTTTTATTTTTATTAAAAACACCATTTAAATAAATAGTTTTATAATTAATAAAACACTTGTGAAAAAGTTACAACCCTAACAATAAAAAAACCTTAAGATAATTAAAAAATCAAATGTTATGATCCTATTACAAATAAAGCATTACGAAATTAATCATTACGAAAGTAGACATAATAAAAAACCTCGTCAACTCTGATGGCGATTATAACCAGGGAGGTACGTTCTAAACATTTTCCACTAGAGCATTGCGAAGTCGATGGGGCATCCTATTATCACGTAACTCTCGAAGACCCGCATTATGGTGCAACTCTTTCATCCCACGTACGTGTCAACTGTCCGAATATTCTCAGGATTGGCTAAATAGTTCTCCTCAAGGTTGGAAACACATATACATATACTTAATAAATGTAGTTTAATCAATTGCAATGTAATCGTTATTTAATTAATCATTTACTATTTCACATATAGGCTCACTTAGGGATGAACAAGATTACTGAAACCGAACCGGTATTATACTGGTACCGGTACTGAAATTCGGTACTGATAGGGATTCGGTATCGGTATTAGAGATTTGATAAAATTGGTTTCGGTACATGTAACAACCCTCAATTTCGACTAGGACAACTTATAATTATCCAGGTATCTATCCCTAGAGGTTTATTAAGAGATTTGAGCTTCTAGACATTTAGGGCATGATGATATTTACCCTCTAGTTCAATAGAATGCCAAAAGAAAATCAGTTGCCTTAGAAATGCCATAAACTATAACTATAATCATTCAAAACAATCTCAAGTTGTATATTAGTTCTAATTGAACTTGATGAAGTTTCAATGAACCAAAAAGCTTAATTCGAGAAGTTAAGATTACATAAATAATTATACTCGTATAAGGTTCATAAGTTGTGATAACAACCAAAAATCTATATAATCATCCAACAATTCAAACACCAATCCAATTAAGGTACATTTGAGCATAAAATATAATGAACATTTCTAAAACACAATTTCAAGCTAGATAATATATAAAAGTGAGTTTAAAAAATAATAATAAGTATATATATGTCTAATAAAAATAGAAGTTTATAAATAATGTTTCAAGTGACAATTATAAAACACAATAAAATGTACCTATATATAAATATACAATACAACAAAACTTAATACAAGACTCATATACATGCATGATTTTATAAATGAGTTTATGAAATTAAATATATGAAACACATCACATGCATACATATCAACTAGCAATAAGCATGTAACTAGTTCTTACACTTCTTACACCTTCGGATGATGGCAATGGTTACTCTCATGCCTAACCATGCCTAGTCATCTACCAATTATACTGCCACATCATTTCATGTCTAACTCATGTCTAGCCATATCTAACCTATGGCAACCATGTCTCTCCATGCCTCACCATTCCTTTATTATTTTTCTCCAACCATACCCATTCTCTCTCCTATCCCTCCTTAACTCTTTAAATATCTCTCTCTCTCTCTCTCTCTCTCTCTCTCTCTCTCCCATGCCTAAGCGGCAATGTATGTCGAAATCACTCATACCTAGTCCATGCCTTGACTTTGGCGACGGTGTTTGCCGCTAGGCATGGGCATGCCTAGCCCCATGCCTAGATCATTGCCATCATCCTTACCTCATGTGTACGAGCCTTACATGTATACATATATACATACCCATAAATATATAAATATATATACATGAGCAATGCATCTAGCCTTTCACCCATCCAAGTGCATCACCAAGCATCAACACCAAACCATGGTTAGTCTTTTACTACTCTTGTCAACCAATAAGCAAACACCTATCCCACTTTCTCCCCCTCCCTTTCTTTTGAACGGTTATACACACACACACACACTTCTCTCATTTATTTCTTAAAAAACAACACACACTTCCCCATTCTCTCTCATTTCTCTCTCACTTTTCTCTTTTCTCTCAACCTATTTCTTTCAAGAATTTCTTCCTTCTTCTTCTTCAAATTCGGTTCATACATCACAAAATGGAAGATTAATCTTAAATAAACAACTATAATAATAAAAGGGTTTTAATCTAGATATATCAAGGGTTGTTTGAAGCTAGCTTGGAGGTCTCTTGGAAGTCATCTTGGGTCACGAAATTCTGCCCAAAAACAACCCCAAATCCGTCCTAAATCTTGACTCAAAAAGGTTGTTAACAACATCCCTTCACTTAATAAATCATTAGTTAATCTTGTTCTTTCGAAACTCAATGAGAGCAAAGTTGATAGATCCTTACCTCACATGCTCATGCATGTAAAGATCTAGAGGAAGGACTCAAGGATTCAACACAAACAAGACCCAAGAGTTAGTAGTTGCAAGATTTGTTATAAAATGGATAAAGGGATCTCACTAAAATGATTTTCTATCAAAGAATATGTGTTTATACTTCTGGATTTTTTCATCAAATTGATGTTTTCAAAAAGAAGATTAAAGGTTATAGCTTATTTATATGTATAATCGTTAGATCTTAACATGCATGTATTAGATTTGTACTAGTTAAACCTTGTTAAGAGTTTGGATTTGAGATGGATCTTTGGAAGGTGATTGATGATTTTGAAATTGATAATAATCTGTATATTTGATGTTAAGAGCTACAAAATAAAGTTCTAATCTTGTAAGTAATAAATTAAGTTGTTAATTAAGCAAGAAAGGCCATTGGTTGGTTGTTTGGATCAAAAACAAATCTGACAGAATCCATTTTCTGCCTTGGAATGGGTAAAGTGGGCATGTGAGAGCAGTTTCAAGCAAAACTTTCAAAATAAAAGTTCTAGATAACGAGCTAAGTTTAATCACCAACTAGAATAACTCGAAAATACTGAGTCAAACAAAAGATATGATTTTTCTACTAAAACTGGTCAAAACTGCACATTTGTCTGAATATTTTATCAATTTTAACAAATTTTATCTCCAAATCCATAAGGTTCCAGGAGGCCATACTTGGTGGAAAGTAAGTTCAATGTGTCCTTAACTCAAAATAAAATCATGGAATTTTTATTAAGAGCAAAACCCAAAGAACTTTATAAAACTTTCGAGTATGCAAAAGAGTGGCTGTTTTGGCCACTTTCACTTATAAAAATATTTCGAGGTAGTAAACATTACTTAAAAATTAAGCCAAAATTCACGAAGTAATAAGACACATACATGTCATTTTATAAAAATCAGGAAGGTCCAAATAATTGTTTTCAATCACTAAACATTAGCCAACATTTTTATAAAAATAAAGTGTAAAACAGAAAATTTGTAAGTAATGTTATGAATTGTATAATGGGCTATGTAATGAACTAAAGAGTTAATGGGCTAGCCCGGCCCAACTAGTGAACCCATAAGAAACATAAATCAGCAGGCCACTTGGCCCAACAAACCATATAGCCCAATAACCAATATAACCCATTAAGCATTTAGCCCAAATAAGGTTAAGCCCAACGACTAAATGAAGCCCATGACACTTAGGCCCACTTGGTGATGACCTATAACCCTTAAGCGAATTGCATAAACCCGAATAATCATAAGACATATTGAGGAATACGTGAGTAAAAGATAAGTGTAATCCAAGTAACACAAAAGATAACTAAGCGAAGTGAACATAAGTGATTACGTTAACCAAACTATAAATTGATGTCACAAATGCAAATCCGTGCTAAAATCGGTTACACATCAAATGATCAATAAGGATAATATAACTTAATATGGCATTCTCATATGATAACCTAAGATGCCAAACGAAACCACAAATGAAGACAAGTTACCGAAATTCTAACAACTTGTAACTACATGTATATTGGAAGTGACCTTTTACACCATCAATCTCTACAATTAAAAAGATGTGAATATTAGCAATACACTTGGATTCCATAATTGATGGCAACTTAATGACAGTGGCATTTCTAAGTGACGGCTTAAGATAGGAACTTATGTGTATTAGTCCTCTCGTAGAGATAGTCATGGCTTGAAATGTGATTGAAGAACATGACAGATACATGATCAAGGAAGCAATAGATGGGAAGTACCCATTTTGGATATGTGAATATAATGTGTGGCATATCAAGGTGAGTCATAGCCCCCTTTCAAACTCTTTTATGTGTTTTATTTTCCGGGTGAAAAGTATGATAAATAAAAATGCTTTTATGAAATAATATTCGAAATAATGATTATGATTTGGGAATTATATTATATGTTCAACATGTTATATATTAAATGATAAGCTTGAATACTGTTAAACTGTTTCACCTCAGTACACTACTATTAACTCTTCGAGAGGCCTGTAGTTTGAGATTTGCGCAACTAGGATTTGTCCCCTCACCCACTAATATAGGTAGCAGTGGGATGTTTGGTTTGCCTTTGTGGCGACCTCCATTTCCAGTCCGACCTCGCGGTGCTCTAACTACTATATCAGTGGTCATTTCCATACCACACTCTTCTTATATTGTTTGGTCGTCTCCATGGCACGACCTTTCATTATTATTGCACGTGATTGACAGCATGTGCTTCTCATTATTCTTTATTTAAGACATAACCGGTCTTAGTAGTGGCTCAAGCATAAACTCATCTTATTATGCCTTTGGCTAAATCATATTGATATTGTTTATGGATGGATTTTATGAAATGAACCTACGATTTGGGTATTGAACCTTACATGAAATCTTGAAAGTTGTTGAAACTGACAATATTGAAATCTTGATGACCGAATGGTTTTGATGTGATATATGATTAACCGATTGATATATTTATCTCTCACGATGATTTTGACAAATGAGAACTTTATAAGTTACCATGGATTTTTCCAAGTCTTGAAATGACATTATGGTATTTGGAAAACTTGATATTTGGAAATGAGAATTTTGTCGGTCATATGGTTTGGGTATTTCGAAATGTAACAATAATATGTTTTCTAAGTGTTAAAATGGATATGTACCAAGATTTATATAAAAACCTATGCACTCACCAACTACGTTTTCGTAGTTGACACTTTTTTTTCATGCTTTTCAAGAAATAAGCTTAAGCTTTGAGGATTTATATGCTTCATGATTATTTGTATTGCATTTTGGAGTCAAAGATCAAACCTTGTGATGGGCAATGGAATCTGCCTTGATCATTATAGTATACTATTTCATGTGCTTGTTATTTGTTTCGTGAACTTAATATCCAAGTATGGTGGATGCATTTGTACTTGGAAATTGGTTCACATGCTTGTATATTTGTAAATTCTTTTTATCAAATAAAGTTATGGTGAATGTTATTTATAATTCTTTGTTTTGAATACTCGACTTTCTGTATATCTCATTGTTCTTTCTTAGTTGGGGTGTTACAGTACACGGCCTTATTGGTTTCGGTATTAGAGATTTGATAAAATTACTGAAATCAAATTATACTAAGTTCGTTGACAACCTTGTTGTTTCAAGCCAAGTACACGGCCTCCTATACTAAACGCCAACTCGCATGCGATGGTAAAAAATTTATTGCCAATATATAGTTCAAACTAACAATAAACGATAAAAATGTAACAATGCCAAGCTAAAATACAAATGACAAAGTAAGTAATTTACCTCTAACCATTCAAGCTACAAGTGGGAATTGAAGCACTCCCCTATTTGCTTCCACCACTTATGTATGTCAAAAGAAGACTAATTCCTTCAACTCAATTAGGTATCATTTTAATTCCTTTGTACTTTCAAATGTATTACTATCTTCTTCAACGTATAATAACTACTTAGAAAGATACTACTTTTCCCTTGGCCTTTAGCAACATTTTCTTCAGTAGACTACAAATAATATTACATTTGTTCACATTTTTAGTTAACATGAATAAATTAAAAAGTTTATCATGCTTTTATGTGTGCAAAAATATAAAAACTAAAAGTGTGTAGAAATTAATTCACCATTAAAATTGTGGTATTCTAAAAGTTCATACTTTTTAATGTGGACTTTCATATTTAATTTGTAATACTATATTTGTCCACGCCACATATTTAGTTAATATGGATAAATGTTGTGTGAAAAATTAAATATGAAAGTTTACACTAAAAAGTTTAAACTTTTAGATTATCACAATTTTAAGTGAATTAATTTATACACACTTTTAGTTCTCCATATTTTTACGCATATAAAAACGTGATAAATTTTTTAATTTGTTTATACTAACTAAAAATGTGAATACATTTAATATTATTTGTAGTGGTAGATATTTCGTGAGAACCGGAATTCTGACCGGCTTTATCGAACCTTTCCTCACGCAGTCACGCGTAGTGGCATATGGGTTGGCATACATGGGCTTTTTTTGTTTTTTTATTGGATAACTAGTATGGGCCGAAAAAGACCATATTGAACTCATAATTCTATGAACTTTTATACCGACCACTCAAAATTTGGTAACTAACCATAATAGTGACCAAATTTTAGTAGTGAGTGACGAAAATTTGGTCATTATGATAAATTAATAATCAAATATTTTTTCACTAATCAATATTTTTCTTGTAGTGATTAATGCGATTGGAACAAGACATTCCATGATCACATGTGAAAAACGTGAAATTACCAAATCCATAGATCGTTTAGACTTACGGATATTTTTATATAATAACAGCTAATTTTGTCAAATTTATTTATATAGTAAAAGTTGGGATCGCTTTTTTTTTTAATAGTATTAAATGACTGAATGTATAAGTAATATTTATATGTATTAAGTTTTAATTATCGGTTATTTACCTAAAAACTAATCGGGCCTTAGTTTTGTCAAACAGTTGGTAAATATAAGTTTTAGCTTCTTGAAATTTGTCGTTAGTGATCAAACTAAAATCCCAATTCATATATTCAAATCGAAAAAACGAACAAGTTAAATTAACATATGTAATGAACCACTAATAAATGAGATGATGTGTTTATTTATTTATAAACAAAGATATATTCTATATCGATCTACTAGGTATCAAATGATATGGAAAACCATAATAAAACAAAGTAATAAATGTATATACTATGGCACGTGTACACAAATCTCCATATTTACAAAGCTCCAAATAAACCATACCAAAAAATGATCCCGGAAAAAACATAAATAAATGAATACATAAACAAAGTATAGAGTCAATGAATCAAAACACTCGATCCAAGAATCATGAGAATAAATATAAATATAATCGTAATAATACGATGATGAACGGCAACTGTCGGATAGAAAGCGCTCCCAACATTCAAAGACGATGATGATATCTACCAATCAAAATCACACTTTGTTCTCTGAAATCCACTAGTAGAAGAAACTCTACCATTAGAAGTCATTGGAACTCTTAAATCACACTCAAACCTTGGTTTAAATTTAGGTTTAGCCCATCCAACCTTCAATCTCATCCTAAGTTTCAACTTCAAATCAATATTGTAAAACCCTTCATTCCTTTCCGATTCATATTTTGATCTATCATTATTTCCAAGACTAATCACTTGTTCACCACTAAAAACAGTGCCAACATTTTTCTCCTTTTTATGTCCTAGATAAAACCTTTCCAATTCCCTAGTTGAAAATCTCTTGTCATGATACTCGGCATTGGCTTCAATTTTATCATAGTAAATACCAATACGTTTATTTGGGTTTCTAAACGTCATGTTGACGGCTAAATTGTAGTATAGAGTGTTGTTGTTTGGGGATAAAGTGAATTCGGTTAAAGTTGCATCCGTAACATGAAACTTTGGTGCATTGGGTCTAAAAATTAGCCAAAACACGAGAACCGCGATACCTAGAAGGACTAGGATGGTAATGATGATTTGGCATATGAGATTAAAAATGCAACCACAAAGACAACTAAAACACCATGAAAATGGGTTGCAACCGCCCCCGCCGCGACCAGGGCGGTTGTATGATCTTGTTTTTCTCGAAGGAGGTGGGATTGAAGGGCCATAATAGGCTCCATTAAGGTGAGCTTGATCAGACATATTTTTTGGATTAATTTGTAGAAATGAATTGTTTGTGAATGATGGATATATAGATGCTATTGTAATTGTAAAGGTATTTATAATAGTGGGGTTGAGGGTTTTATAATATAACGCGTTGAAGATGTAAAAACACGGACGTTACGTTTTTTCGACACGACCTTCCGTGTAACTTCCAATTCTCTTTTGAATAGGTCCAGATGCTGGTTTTCTGTTTTTTAGGCTAATATACGGAGCATATGTAGCAACATATTGAGTTTTTTATTATTACTTTTATCTCCATTGTAATTTAAGAAAAGCTAACGTGGATTCAGATTTTGTTGTTAAATATGAGGACAACAGCGACAATTTAAAAAAATATATATATATATACTTGTGAGTTGTGAATAGGAGGACAATTGATCGTTTTCATATCCATATTCATATTCATTTATTTTCTATCATCCATATCTATATCCATTTAAAAGGTTTTCATCTATCTATATCCATATTCAATGAATGAGATAAATAAATGAATATTCATTCGATGTTTTTATAATATTTTCGCTACAAAAAAGCAACTTGAAATATGCAATAAAGATTATTGTTATCAATAAATATGTTGTTTCAAATTTTGACAATCACAAGTTATTTTTTTTATATATTATACAATCAAAAAACAGATACAACCAAAAGACATAATGTTTTCACATCTTCTCAATCCAAAAGTTTACAATAATGAATACTTATTACTAGCTTAATTCTGTTTGCAGATTCTTTGGTTGCAACATCAAAATTTTACGAACACACCACTTCAAAAGTTACAAGTCATATATATATATATATATATATTTAACGAAGATGTAAAATATGTTAAACACATGCATGTGCAGTTATAAATGTAATAATATAAATAAAAATAACAAAAATTTTAATTAATTTCAGGTTAATTGATGAAATCCATGAATGATAAACTTTTATCCAATTCTACTTCATTAAACATTCGTATCAGCTCTGTTCTGCATCTAATATTCATCAACTTATCGTCATCCATATCTATTAATAATGGATCGGATCGATTGGATGTTCATTGAATCGAATTCCCATTGTAATCCCTAGTTGTAAACTTATTATCATATATTTTAATATTAATTTATAATTGTAGCTAATTGATTCTAGTAGGTGTATTAAACTAACCTACTCGGGGCATACTTCGGATTTTACCAAATATATCTAAGAGTGAAAACCAGTAATGCAACATATCCAAGTGAGGTTATCATTTCGTACCATCGTAAGTGGCCAGAGTTTCTTTTTTCTCGTATTTAAAGTCATGAGAAGATTTTAGAGTGTGTTTGCAACTCTAATTTGTATTTCGTACTATACATATTATCATCTAGCGTCTTATTAGTTTGGTCATTTTCATATATATCTTATTTTGGAGTAGTACTAAAAAGAAAACAAAAAATGTTACTATTCACTTTCTTATCGTGTGACTAACTTAGAGAATAACAAATTTGAGTGACACAATAATTTCATTAGAGGTTTTTTTTTTTTTTGTTTTTAAAGACGAAGAAGACAAACTTTGTAATTTTTAAAGCTTAGAATAGTTTTAATTATTGGCATCGATTGGTGTCGTTTTCTATGTGAAAAATGGAAATAGACAAAAGAGAGGAGTTTGATTTTGATGTAAGATATAATTTATGGTTATATATAACGTTGGGTTACCTAATACACATTAAAATTTACGCGCTTCCACTTGTCGCAGTCTTTTTCAGATACCACCTATTATTGTTTATCATTTTTCTGTTCTTCGTCACCATTTTCCATTTCCATGTTATTTAGTCAGATATAACGACATTTGACATTTGTAACATTTCTTTTTCAACGGCATGATGGTTAGGTCCCAAAGGGTGTTCCTGAAATGATAACCTGTAACTTGAAAAACTTGAACCTAAAACCTCTTAAAAAACCGTAAGGCAAAACCTCTTGACCAACCCTTTACATATGTAACATACGGATTATCTATAATACATTATAAAACTTGTATTATTATATTATTATTATTATTATTATTATTATTATTATATTATTATTATTATTATTATTATTATTATTATTATTATTATTATTATTATTACTTTTTGCCTATTTACTTAAAATTGGTATATTGCATTCTTCCCACTTAAGCTCACAACATCCTTGTTATGCAATCCACACAATATTTCTTGATCACCAAATGACACTAAAGTGTTTTCGACCTCCCAAATTACCACTATTTCCGAGTTCCGACAACTTTGCTACACAAAGGGATAATTTATACAAGTCCATTTCTCATTCATGGCCTATTTTAGAGAAAGATTGTTTTTGGGCTAAATACAAACCAATATGGGCATGTTATATTTTAAAGCTGATATATAAATCTGTTATTAACTCCAGCATTCTATTCAAACCGATTGGAGGCTTTACTAGACTTCAGAAGAAGTACAACAACGTAGAGAGAGTAGGAGATATTTTTTTAATTTTTTTATTAATATTAACTTATTTATTTGAAACCAATCACTTAATGATTGATAAGCTTTGGTTACATCACATGGAACATCATTTTGAAAGAAAACTTAAAATTTTTTAGTCTAACATTACCTATAATTTATAAAGGTTTTATTGTGTAATTGACTTTTGCGGTAGAGAAAAATATCATCCTCACTAATAAATGCACAAAACTATAAGCATTGAAATTAGGGACGAGCATGAGATCATCTCGGTCGTGGACTGGTATTGGTCTCGAAAAGTCAAATCTTGGTGCCGGTCTCGTTCCCATATGAACCGGTACAGGGACGGTAGAGGGATTTCCCAACGGTTTCGTGATTTTCCAAACACTTTCTTGATACCAATCCTACGAATTCCCAATAATGAATACAGGTCCCGGTCCTGGTCCTATTTGAAATTCGGGAACAAGAAGTCAGGACAGTACCGGGCGGGATCAGGTCTTGGTATTTCTTGCTCACAAACTGTACCCGTTCCATGTGTTTCATCTAAATAATTTCTATGTCCGTCGCATAGGTCAGGCAAAATCCTCACCCGTTAGTATCAATATGTAGTTGTAGATGCTAGCAAAATCATCTGTGTAGTTTGCACTTCGTCCCTAATTCTATTAAGTCCCCCTATGTGCAAGTCACGTGAAAGGCATTTTCGTTATTTCACTTCACCTCTTCCCCACTACTTTTAAATAACCCTATGATTTGTTGTTTTTTGCAATTTTTATCATTTCCATTAATTTCTTACTTTTTTTTAATTCTAACATTTATTCAAACACATTATCCCCATAACCTTTTATTTTCTGAAACACGGAAAAAAAAATCATTGGCTTATCAACTTATCTATCGTTATATACATATATTGTTGTGAATGTTATGATATGTATGAACAGCTAGTCCTATTCAAATAAACAAAGTCATAGTTCGCTCTGCCGTATAAAGAGGCTTGTCAACATCATGTTTCATGTCTTGTCGGTAGTTAAAGTACTTAAAGTCTCAAAAAGGGTGGTTGATAAAAGATGTTTCTGATACATTATTTGAATTAAAAAGAAATTCATTAGGTAAAGTACTCAATGAATAAACAGGTTGATGTTATAGGACAAATTAAGTATCGGAAACATGCTTGCCATAATTTTTTTTTAATTCAGACAAAGCGTTAGAAATATATTTTGTCAACCACCTATTTCTGATACTTCAAGCACTTTCAGTGCGATGAGAATCTGAAATTTGATATTAACAAGCCTCCTTATCTGATAGAGAGTCTAAAATTTGTGAGTCATCTTCCATTCCCACCTACATTTCCATTACATCTTCTTTTTCCATTTCTTCTGATTCTTTATTTCTTTACAAGTGTTCATCTCATATGAAATCAAGTAAATATCCAAGTATGAATTGATTATTGAATGACACGTTTTATTTAGATGATTGATTTCATAGTTTCATTTACTACGTGTTAATATGAAAAAATATATATAGATGAGATGTCATTGTAGTAATATAGGTTATCTCAACCTTATGAGTTGTTTCACTATGTGTATATTTGTATATAAAAGTACTCACTA
Source organism: Erigeron canadensis (assembly GCF_010389155.1). Classification (NCBI taxonomy): domain Eukaryota; kingdom Viridiplantae; phylum Streptophyta; class Magnoliopsida; order Asterales; family Asteraceae; genus Erigeron; species Erigeron canadensis. Next base: position 20,873,975 of record NC_057766.1, on the reverse strand, counting down.
TGCGAAAGCTTACTCTTTTAGTTGTTTACCTTTTATAGGAGGTTCCAAAAGTGGGAACAATTAGTAATTTACTAGAAGGTTGAAGTTGGAGCTTTTGGTGCATAGAAAGTATTAGACCATTTCATGGAAAAATGGTATTTGACTAGAAACCTTAGTTAATCCCTCTCATCTCTTGGCTCTCGATATGTTTTGTGTCTTTTGTTGAGACAAATATAAAGTTATGTTGTGGAGTTGATGATTATGGTGAAATCTCACCCTAATTTATATATATATATGTGTAAATCGGCCTTCAAGGAGATCTACGAGTTTAGGTTGGATATATATATAGAGAGAATCGGATCCTATAAGATTATATATATATATGTCGGATCCTAATTTATAAGTCGGATCCTATCAGAAAGTGTTAATATATATATATATGAATTCGAATTGGTCCATCAGACTCTAAAGATCCCATAACACTATATAAGTCGGATCCTATAATATCGGATCCTATAAGATCGGATTAGTCCATCGGATTCTAAAGATTGGAAGATGAGGCTTAGCATTAATCAGATTTTAATGTATATACATATATATGAAATCGATTCTTAATATATATATATATATATATATATATATATATATATATATGTATAAAGGATCGGAACATACCAATCGGACGAGAAAGGATCCAACTAAGCCCAGGAGTCGATCTGCAGGTTCTAAGAAGGGGATTTCGAAAGACAAGGCATCGGATCCTAAATACAAATTATGTTATTTATATAAAAAGGATCTTAGGAGATTGGATCTTAGAGGCTTCGGGTCCTCATACTATTAAACATACTATATATATATATATATATATATATATATGTATATGTGTGTCCGATCCTCTTCAAAAGAAATATAAAACGGAACTAAGAGGAGATAAGAGGATCGGATCCTAAGCTTGTTTTGGATGTGAGGAGTCGAGATCTAAAGGTTAGGATTTAATCAATATGAACATATATATATATATATATACATAAAGATCAGAACTTGCAAAGCTAGACTAAAGAGTGGATCTTCAAAGATTTACTTTAGTCGGATCCAATACATATGTATATATATTTTCAAAGTTAGGCCAAGGAGATTACTGCCTGATCCTAAGAGACAGGAAAGAACCTCCTAGTGGTCATCAGCCTAGAGAAAGAAATGGGAGCCTGGATCCACGGTTAAATCCCAACATCCAAATCATATAAGGCATAGAGTTTAACCTTTATGTACTTAATACTATAGTGTTTATATCTATGAACACAGAACATGGAGAACCTTATTCTTACACGTGGCTAACTAACTCGGAATATTCTATACCTCATACCTTGGGATTTGGGTCAGCAGCCCAATACGGCCCATGTACGAGAAAACCCAATCTGACAGTATAAATACCCTCATCATTGGTTGTCAGATTCAATTCCATACACATTCTCTCATTCACACACACTTTTATAACGTTCTCTGCAATCACAGAGAATATTTATAACACCAGCAGTACATTCATATTCATCAACATTCATCATTCATCAATCATTATATCAAAATCATATTATATCTATATCCTCCATAGATCGATACATCTCTATGGGAAAATCATCTTACACCTTAGATTCGTCAAGAATTTATTAGGTTTGCACTCTTGTTTGAGGAGATCTTGATGATTTTCGTGGTTAAACCCTCCTTGTAATTGAGCTCTCATTCTCATGCTCAAACATTGGCGCCATCCGTTAATTTACTGATAACTGGACGGTGATTCTTTATTGTTGCCAATCACAAATCATCTTTGTTCTTATTTTGTTTGTTGTTTGTTTTCTTTGCTCAAATGGCTGATGAATTCACTCCTGTTTCTCAACTTGTATCTTCTGGGTTGGGGAAGGGTGTTGATGTTGAGAGAGATGATTCTCCATTGAATCTGGAAACCTCTGAGATCTATAATGCTCAAAACAACTTTGGTGAAAAAGTGTCAGATTTTGCTTATAGATCTAGTGAGGTGGTGACAAATGCACCCAATGTTGTTCTTGGTAGTGAGTCTAGGCTACCACCCAGGATGGGCTTGGGATCTAACCTTGGGGGTGGTAGTGCTAGTGTGGGATCACTCTTCTCCTCACCTTCACCAACTATATCTCCTTTAGTATCTTTATTTTCAACACCCCCAACTAGTTCATCTCCTATCACTATGCCCTCTTCAGGACCTAGCCAATTAAGTTCTCACTTGGCAAGCATGGCTAGCTCAATCATGACCGGGGGTCAGACATCCTTACAAGCAATGGCAGGATCCTCCTCTCAATCTGTAACTATCCAAGAGAGTCATCTGTTAGAATTGTTAAAACTAGCTGCCATGGGCACTCAACAAGCACATACTCCACCACCTCCTCCAACCAATTGGTTTTCTGAACTCTCTGGCAGGTTAAAGCCAACTCCACCTCAGCCAACCCCACCACCTCCATTGGCTACGGGCATGGAGTCCATAATGAAGCTTTTGGTAGATGAGATGAAAAAACAAAAGTCAGTGGAACCTCCTCCTGAACCAGTCAACCCAGCAAAGGAGTTGTTAAAAATGCTAAAAATTACTGCTAGGGAGGAGACGGATGAACAGGCAAGGGTGGCCACAGTACCTAAGTCTGCAACTAAGTCAAGGTTTTGTGACTGGGTGGCAAACTATGCCTTCCCAGACGGCCAGAAGGTTCCCACTATTGTTGGCACTTATGACGGAACCAGAGACCCAGAGGATCACTTGGCAATCTATGATCAAGCCGTTCTAACTGAAAAGTGGGTGGACCCCGTGGCGTGTCACCTATTCCTAGGCACCTTGCAAGGTTATGCCTTGGAATGGTTTACCAAACTTCCAGAAAAAAGCATTCAAGACTATGCAGATTTGAAGAAACAGTTTATAGCTCAGTTTGCTCAACAGAAGAAGCGTCAAAGGAGCCACTTGGAAGCTCACTTGATCAGGCAAAAGGGTGGTGACTCGCTGAGGGACTTCATTGCAAGATACACTAAGGAATGTCAGAAGATACCTGGTCTCCCCGAGAGCCAGCAGGTGTCAGGTTTTACCTTAGCATTACTCCCTGGCGATCTTCAGGACGACCTAAGTAAAAGAATTCCATTGACGTTTGGAGAGGCTACAGAAAGAGCTTTTGATTTCATCTGATCCAGGGAAACTGCCCTTCTTGTGAAAGGGACAGTTGAAAGGGATAGACCTGGGGGAAGTCTTGGGGCCGGAGGATCCGGAGGTGGAAGATACGATGTTAGAAGAAATGATAGAAGATTTGATCATAGAGACAATAAAAGGAGAGAAGAAAGAAGAGATGATAGGAAAGATGACAGAAGGGAGAAGAGAGGCGGCCCTTATGACAGAATAGTCAACTTGATAAAATCTCCAAGAGAGATCCTTAAGACGGAAAGAGTTGGAGAAAACTTCAAACCTCCTCGACCAATGATACATAGGTCTGGAAAGAAAGATATGTCAAAGTATTGTGAATTCCACGAAGACCATGGTCATGAAACAAATGCCTGTAGAGAGCTTAAGATCGAGATAAAGAGATCCTTAGATGAGGGAAAGTTAGAACACTTAGTCCCCGGTGCAAGGCAAGGAAAAAGAGCTTCCCAGGCTAAGAAGACTTACACTTGGCAGAAGCAAGATGGAAGGAATGATCGACCTCCACCCCCTGACGGCCATGTTTACATGATAAGAGAAAAAACCAAGTATGAAAAAAGAAAGGCAGAGGTCCTTGAACCATGGAGGATGGTCTCAATCTCATTCCCTCCTGTAAAGGCAGTCTCTTCTAACCTGGTGGTGATACAGGCCAGGGTGGCAAACTTTGAGGTTGGAAAGGTATATTTAGACAATGGAAGTTCCTCCGACATAATATATGAACATTGTTTTCAAAAGTTACCTCAAAGAGTTAGAGATCTTAAGCGTCCATCAAGGACTCAGATTGTCAGTTTCATGGGGGAGTCTAACAGGCCGGTAGGAGAAGTTTCAATGGAGGTTATGATGGGAGAATACCCATTTCACCGAATTGAACTCATTGAGTTTATGATAATAAGAGCCCCCTTCTTATTATAACGTCATACTAGGCATACCTTCCATGCAAAAGTTTGGGGCAATTCCATCAACAGTTCATGGAATGGTGGAAGTTCCCAACTCCAGCTGGAGTAGCTACAATTAGGGGAAGAATGACTTGGCCAGAAGAGTGTCGGCAAGTTGAAAAAGTTTTACCAAGAAAGATTAAAAAATTACAAGAAATCCAAAAGCAAGACGGTCCCGAGGAAAAAGTGATAATTAACAAGAAATTTCCAGAACAACCTGTAATCATCGGGTCACAACTTCCAAGAAGAATCAAGGAAGAGTTGGTTCACTTGTTAAAAAATAATTTGAACGTCTTTGCATGGCAGACATCTGATATGACAGGAGTCCCAAGAGAGTTAGCTGAGCACGCATTAAATGCCAATCCCAACATTTCACCAATAAGATAAAAGAAGAGGGGAATGTCTCAAGATAGAAGCAAAGCTGCATGTGAACAAGTCAACGAAATGGTGGAAGTTGGAATTCTTAGAGAAGTTAAGTATCAAACCTGGGTAGCCAACCCAGTCATGGTGAAAAACCCAGATGGTTCTTGGAGACTTTGTGTAGATTTCAAAGACATCAACAAAGCTTGCCCGAAAGATAACTACCCTCTCCCAGAAATAGACTGGAAGGTGGAATCTCTTGATGGGTTTAGATTAAAATGTTTCCTGGATGCTTATAAAAGGTACCATCAAATTTCTATGAAGAAGATAGATGAAGACAAGACAGCCTTCCATACCGACCAAGGAATTTATTGTTTTGAGAAAATGCCTTTTGGCCTAAAGAATGTCGGGGCTACTCATCAGCGTTTGATAGACAAAGCATTCAGAGATCAAATTGGAAGGAATGTGGAAGCCTATGTGGATGATATTGTGATAAAGAGTCAGGATGAGGAAATATTGTTGGCAGATGTACAAGAGACCTTTGACACCCTAAGAAGCATCAATATGAAATTAAACCCATCAAAGTGTAGCTTCAAAATGGAAGAAGGAAAATTTCTTGGACACATTGTGACTCCTAAAGGAATCAAGGCAAACCCTAAGAAAATTCAAGCGGTAATAGACATGGCATCCCCTTGAACCAAGAAGCAAGTTCAAAGTCATAATGGGAAGTTGGCTGCCCTAGCAAGATTTCTGTCAAAGTCTGCCGAAAGATCTTTACCTTTCTTTAGATCATTAAAGGGATGCTTAAGGAAGCAAGACTTCTCGTGGTTGGCCGAAGCAGAAGAGGCATTCAGGGATATGAAGAAGTTCCTTGCTGACCTCCCAACTCTCACGGCCCCGATCCCAGGAAAAGAAGTACAAAAGGTCCAGGCAACCCAGGAAGAGGAAAGCCCAAAATGGACCCTCTTCACAGATGGAGCATCTAATCAGGAAGGATCAGGAGCAGGTCTCATCTTAATTGATCCCGAGGAAAGGGAATACACTTATGCATTAAGATTCAACTTCCCAGCATCTAACAATGAGGCACAGTATGAAGCACTCCTTGCTGGCCTTAGAATGGCAAAACAAATGGGAGTAAAGAAAATACAAGTATTTGTAGATTCCCAACTAGTGGCAAACCAGATCAATGGCACATTTGAAGCTAATCAAGCATCCATGCAACTTTACTTAGAAGAAACAAAGAAGCTTATTGGAGAATTTGAGTCTTTTCATATAGAGCAAGTTAGAAGGAACCAAAATAAGAAGGCGGATGCTCTGAGCAAGCTAGCTTCATTAACCTTTGCTCACCTCACCAAAGAAGTCTTGGTTGAAGTCTTACAAGAAAAGTCTATAACAAAAGGTAAGGAAGTATCTCAAGTTGAAGAGGAAGAAGACTGTTGGATGACCCCAATTTACAATTTCATCAAGAATGAAACACTTCCAGAGGACAACCATGAAGCTCGGAAGGTGAGAATGAAGGCACCAATGTACCTCCTTATTGAAGATAAACTATTCAGAAAGTCTTTTCTAGGTTCGCATCTCCGATGTGTAGGCCCTTCCCAAGCTCAAACTCTAATTCAAGAAGTTCATGGGGGTACATGTGGAATTCATGCTGGACCAAGATCAGTGGCCACAAAGATAATGAGGCTTGGTTATTACTGGCCTTCAATGAACAAGGATGCCAAGGAAGAGATAGAAAAGTGTGAATCCTGCCAAATACATGCTCCAATATCAAGAATGCCAAAGCAAGATCTCATTCCAGTAAACACTGCTTGGCCATTTTATAAGTGGGGGATTGACATTCTAGGTCCATTCCCGGTTGGAGTTGGAAATGTAAAGTTCTTAATAGTGGCTGTCGACTACTTTTCCAAATGGGTCGAAGCTAAACCACTTGCTACAATCACTGGCCAAAGGGTGATCAACTTCGTTTGGGAATACATAGTATGTCGATTTGGAGTACCATATATGTTAGTAAGTGACAATGGAAAACAATTTGCTGAGAACCCATTCAAGACATGGTGTGAAGATATGGACATTAGACAAGTGTTTACCTCAGTTGCCCACCCTCAAGCCAATGGACAAGTGGAAGTGATGAAAAAGGCAATAGTGGGAGGTATCAAAGCAAGGCTTGGCAAATGTAGATCCGGTTGGGTGGATGAGCTTTCAGGAGTACTGTGGGTCCACCGGACTACCCCAAGAGGAAGCACTATGGAAACACCATTCAGTCTTGTCTATGGAACCGAGGCAGTCATCCCACCAGAACTAAGCATTCCAAGTCATCGCATTGTAAACTTTAATCCAGCCCAGAATGAAGAAGCTTTGAGAGAGAACTTAGATCTCATTGAAGAAAGGAGAGAAGTCTCTCACATCAAGTTAGCTAAAAACAAACAAAAAATGGCCAAGTTTTATAACAAGAGAGTCTGCCATGTGTTTTTCAAACCGGGGGACTACGTCTGGAGAAAGAATGAAGCAAGCAGAGTGGAATACTTAGGGAAACTGGGACCAAACTGGGAAGGACCATACATGGTCAGCCAAGCAAATGGAGATGGTTCATACATCCTCACTGAGCTTGATGGATACCCCGTGCCTAGAACATGGAATGGGACAAATCGAAAAAAGTGTTATGTTTAAACAAAGTGACTCAATGGAAATTCAATTTTATGGTCTGATCTATAGATCCCATCAGTTTGTACTTATATCAATGAATCATGTCTTTTGTATTTCAATCAAAGAAATCCTTTTACCTTGTATTAACTCGGTTTATCAATGAAAGTGATCTTCATCTATGTTCCGATCTAAGTATCCCATATATTCTTGTATCTTTATGTTATTTACATTGCTTGAAACAAACAACTTTTAAAGAAAAATTATAATTTTTTTGCAATTTGCATTCACAAGTTGAAAACAAAGTCTCGAACATAGAGTCGAGCATGGGAAATGAAAAATGCTAGCTAAATAATTCCCAAAATCCCAAGGTATAACCTTGGATGTGATTATCTTATAAGATGTAAAATGCCAAAGAAATTTTCAAGGCTGAACACTTAGATAATTTTTCGTCTTTTTATCTATACGAGAAAAGGCAAGCACTTCCTATTGGGAAGCGACACTCGCGAGTAACAAATATGTAACAAAGGTTAAACAACCAAACAATATATACAGTCTTTCCAACATATTTTAAATAAGAAAATCATACTAGAAGGCTACAAGCCAATGCAAAGGAAATAAACACAAGTACATAATCTCTTAATTGAAATACAAACCAGTATTAAAAAATACAAAGTCTAAAAATGCATGAGAAATGTGACAAAATAAGCTAAGCTAAACATGACTATCCTCCATAGCTGCTGAATCCGGAACATCCTGAGTAGTGGAGTCAGGACAAGCTGTCGAGGTAGAAGCAGAGGTAGATGGAGGAACAGAAGCTTGAGAAGTAGAAGCAACAGCAAGACCTGCAGGAGGACCTGGATGAGGAATTTTAGCTTTAAGGGAAGCACGTTGAGCTGCTGGGGTGTCAAGAATAATGATAAGTCTAGACATGTCTGCAACAGAAACACCAGGCATGCCAAGTAAAGAAGCAACATCATCCAAGACTGGAAACTTATAAGTACGCCATAACCCCCCAATAGTGTGAAAAATTTCTTGAGCCTTTTCTGCATTAGGCTGACGGAAAATTACCTTCCTATAAGCACCATCCCAAGCACCGAGATTAAGGGCAGAAAGTAAAAAACGGGAAAGAGTTTCCTTAATATCGGGGTGACCAAGCAAACCCTTAAAAAAATCAGGAAAAAAGTCCAATAAAGATCTCATACGCTCAATCTCCTTATCCTGAACTTCCAACTTAGAAAGAGAATCCTTACTCTCTTGTTTAAGCTCCTGAATCTCCTTAACTTTGTGTCCATGCCAACCTCTAAAGTATTAGTCCTATTTTCCAACTCAGACACTTTCTCACCCATACTTATATTCTCTCGAGTTAAAGACTCAAGACTACTCCTCACCCTCTCCAACTTAGAGTCAACCCTCTCCTTATCCCCCCTAAGACTAGTGCAAATAAGCCTTTCCTCCTCTAAATCCTTAGTAAGAGAAGTGAGTCTAGCATCCCGAGATGATAACTCTCCCTTGAGCCTCTCAACCTCACTAGTGAGTGACTCAATCTTACCCAAAGCTGCATTCTGGAATCCCATAATACTAGCAACACAATTAAGAGTATTGACACACTGAATGCGGGAAAGCTCGGGAATGTCTCTAAAGCGAGACTCGGCAGAGAGAATGGGAGGAATCATGCCCTCCAAAAGACTCTTGGCATGCTCAGGATTTTGACCATCATCTTTAACCTTAATTGATGTCCTATAAGCAAGATAGAAATTCCAGATGGACCTGTTGAGATCACCTGCCTCAGTGGGAATAAGAGTAGACCCAGCCCTTGAGGGCTGAAAGGGAGCAGTAGGAGTGTTGGACCTCACCCTAGCCTGAGCAAGACGGTCTATGTCACTCATATGCTCAGAAGAAAAAGGGGTCACTGTAAGAGAAGACCCAGAACCAGTAAAATAACCATCCTCCACAATACGATCAGCATAAATAGGAAGGCTAGAACCGCAAGAAGCACCAAGTGGGAGAGAAGAAGTAGGTGCTGGAATGGTCTGGGTAGAAGAAGAAGTAAGAAACATCAAGGGTGTTGATGTAATCTGGGTCTCAGTCTGAGCTTGCACCACTTGATTGTAAGGAGTAAAACCTCCCATCCTCCCATAGGATGCAAAAGTAGGATGAGCAGTCTTCTGAAGCTTGGAAGGAGAGCTAAATAACTCATCTCTTATCCTCTTCTCCCCAACAGGTTCAAAGTAAGAATCACCATCTTCATCATCCTCTTCTTCAATAGTAACTGGAGGATCCTTATCTTCAGTGACAAGATCACTTAAATAAAGGAAAAAACTAAGTTATACATAAGCATATACAATAATAACAATACCACTTAGCAATGGTGGAGAAACTTACCATCCTCAAGGCTACCAGAAGCCTGAGAAGAAGGAAAGGCAGTAAGAGGACCCAAAGAATGATCACCTCTATCCATAGCATTATAAATGCTCAATGACACAAGCTCATCGTCATAACATACTCCACCAGGGCGGAGAGGAAGAACCTCCTCAGCTTCTTCTCTAAGTTTCTCGGCCTCTGCCTCTGACTCAGATCTAACCTCATAATTCTCAAAAGGATAATCAAGAACATCCATCAATCTGAGAGCTGGAAAAAAAAAAAAAAAAAAGAAGCCAAGTGTTAAAATTCATAGACAATGCAAACATGCAAGTTAAGATAAAAACATAATATAAAGGATGGATTTCATACGTTTATTGGTAGATTTCTCTATGATGACCGGGATGAAACGCCAATCCCAGTCTGGGCTAATCCCAACCATAGCTAATAAACCCTCAAAGTCTGGGGGGAAATACCGATAAGCAATGCAACTAGCAAGAAGCCCTCCATAATAGTCAGGGTCAATCAGGTCATCACCAACCTTCTTATTCAATTTGGCCACCATGTCTGAATTATAACCTGTATTTCCCTCCCTAAGAATTTCCTTATTATTGGTTGGAAGAAATGTATCATCTAAGAAGAAGAAGTAAAACCGCCAAGAACTAATCTTGGAAGGAGTTTCTATTAACTTAAAAGTATTATCTCGATAGAGGAAGGTGAAACAATCGCCCTGCCTAGAAAGAAGAAATATTTTCCTAAACATAGAAAGAGACACAGGTTGTCCTAAAGCTTTCGAAATCAACTCAAATGTCACAATCTTTCCAGCAGCAATCGGATGTAGTTGGGCAAAGCCAATCTCATAATAACACAAAACCTCAAGATAGAAAGGTGTCAATGGAACCCTAAGGCTAGAACAAGTGAGATAATCCCTATAAAAAGCAACTTTCCCTAGAGGCGAAAGGTTAATCCTATCAACATCTTCAGGAACAGTGGGATTATACTTAGCAATACAAGGATAGGTCTCAATCAAATTTGCTAGACTATCACTAGTCACGGAAGAACAGCAATCCCCAGCTAAGGTAGGAGGTTTTCTAACCTTACTAACCTTAGACTTAGTCCTAGTCCTACTACTTCCTTCAACATTCTCATTATTAGAATCAGACATGGTAACAACCTAAAAAACTTCTACCCTTTCAAATTTCAAGGATGGAGCAGAAACACAACCTGCGATCAAACAAAAATCCTAGATAAGGATCCAATTCCAAACTTATCCTACTTTTGGGACAAAATATTCGCAGAAAAATTTAAATATAAAGTTCCATCAAGAATATTTACATCACATTCTAATATATATACATATATATATATATATGAAGCAGTTCATGAAAAATATAACTACAAATGTACAACTGAATAAGCCTTACTAGGCTATTTTATGTATAAGTCTGCTAAAAAAAACATAACATTTGAACAGCTAGGCAAATTTCAAGATAAACAAAGATGGCATTAACAGTAAATTCTTTAACCCAAATCAAACACATTTGTTCAAACAAGATGTCAAGCAACTACAAAATGCATACCTTCAAGATGAAGGATATACCGAGATACAAAATAAGAATGAGACTGCCAAAAGAGAGAGAAAGACTGAACACTTCTAGTCACCACTAATCTGCAAAAAGGAAAAATCCTTTATGTTTAAGTAACTTTATGCAAGGAAATAAGTGAAGATACTTTCACATACAAATATGTTGGTATATACACTGGATATATATATATATATATATATATATATACATAATTAAGAAGAAAGAAAGAATAAGTAGATTGTATCTGACTTGTTCTTTAATACTGTTACGACTACCACAACAAAAGAAGTGAAGATATTTTGAAATCTAATAAGAAAGGGTTCGAAGATTTATACCTCTTTTCCTTTATTTCTGTTGAACAAGAAACTGACAAGATTTACACTTCTTTGAGATGCTGTAGAATAAATAAAACAAAAACAGGAAAAGTAGAAATCTGATGGAAAAAGCCAAAATTTTCTTCCTGCCTTTCCTCACTTTCGGCCTACAATAACAAAAATAGAAAAAGTGAGAAAAAACATTTATATTTTATTTTTTGTTTCTTCAAGAAAACAAGATTTATAATAGAGAAAAAGAACCTCTTTATTCCTTGTTGTTGGGCTGATCCAAGAAAGAAAAAGATGACACCGATTATCTGATGGGAAATCTAACCTCTTTTTCTTCTATCTACTGCAAAAAAAAAAAATAATAAATAAATAAATAAAAAGAGGAAGGAATTATAGAAAAAATTAAAAGAATATAAAAAAAGTTTGAAGTTTGAATCCAAGTCTTGAAGAGAAATCCTTACCTCCAAACTTGGGGGACTTGATGATTATGGTGAAATCTCACCCCAATTTATATATATATATATATATGTGTGTGTGTGTGTGTGTAAATCGGCCTTCAAGGAGATCTACGAGTTTAGGTTGGATATATATATAGAGAGAGAATCCGATCCTATACGATTATATATATATGTCGGATCCTAATTTATAAGTCGGATCCTATCAGAAAGTGTTAATATATATATATATATATATATGAATTCGAATTGGTCCATCGGACTCTAAAGATCCCATAACACTATATAAGTCGGATCCTATAATATCGGATCCTATAAGATCGGATTAGTCCATCAGATTCTAAAGACTGGAAGATGAGGCTTAGCATTAATCAGATTTTAATGTATATACATATATATGAAATCGATTCTTAATATATATATATATATATATGTATAAAGGATCGGAACATACCAATCGGACGAGAGAGGATCTGACTAAGCCCAGGAGTCGATCTGCATGTTCTAAGAAGGGGATTTCGAAAGACAAGGCATCGGATCCTAAATACAAATTATGTTATTTATATAAAAAGGATCTTAGGAGATCGGATCTTAGGAGATCGGATCTTAGAGGCTTCGGGTCCTCATACTATTAAACATACTATATTTTTATAAATAAATGTATATGTGTGTCCGATCCTCCTCAAAAAAACGGAACTAAGAGGAGATAAGGGGATCGGATCCTAAGCTTGTTTTGGATGTGAGGAGTCGAGACCTAAAGGTTAGGATTTAATCAATATTAACATATATATATATATACATAAAGATCGGAACTTGCAAAGCTAGACTAAAGAGTGGATCTTCAAAGATTTACTTTAGTCGGATCCAATACATATGTATATATATTTTCGAAGTTAGGCCAAGGAGATTACTGCCTGATCCTAAGAGACAGGAAAGAACCTTCTAGTGGTCAATAGCCTAGAGAAAGAAATGGGAGCCTGGATCCACGGTTAAATCCCAACATCCAAATCATATAAGGCATAGAGTTTAACCTTTATGTACTTAATACTATAGTGTTTATATCTATGAACACAGAACATGGAGAACCTTATTCTTACACGTGGCTAACTAACTTGGAATATTCTATACCTCATACCTTGGGATTTGGGCCAGCAACCCAATACGGCCCATGTACGAGAAAACCCAATCTGACAGTATAAATACCCTCATCATTGGTTGTCAGATTCAATTCCATACACATTCTCTCATTCACACACACTTTTATAACGTTCTCTGCAATCACAGAGAATATTTATAACACCAGCAGTACATTCATCATTCATCAATCATATTATATCTATATCCTCCATAGATCGATACATCTCTATGAGAAAATTATCTTACACCTTAGATTCGTCAAGAATTTATTAGGTTTGCACTCTTGTTTGAGGAGATCTTGATGATTTTCGTGGTTAAACCCTCCTTGTAATTGAGCTTTTCATTCTCATGCTCAAACAGGAGTCAATGGTAATGTCTTTGTATATAATGTTCAACTTGATGGGGTGTAGTTACCCATTTTGTCACTTGTCTAAATACGGACGAATGACCCGTTTGATTACTGTACAAGTACTTTGTTGTAAACTTGTTAAATACAATTTTATGGCATGGATATGATCGTTTACATCGGTAAAATGTTTGGGAAATCAAGCTTTGAGTCCATGGTTTGTTCAAATAGGTTTTGGGGTTCAAAAGGTTAGGGAAATGCGTTCTGGGCTAAGTGGGGCGCACCCCATACCTGTGGGGCGCAATACTGAAGCCTGGGAGGTCAAAAAAGTTGTAGTGGACCGCACCTGATAGGTGGTCGGTCGCACTAACTGATGTTCCTACCACATTATTCGGTTTTGCTTCGTTACTTAAAATGGTGATAACTGTTGAACCGTAAGTACGTTTTTGACGAATAAACTATCATCGGAAAGAGGAAAGAGTCCACTTTTCAATGATTCAGATTATTCTTAGCCAAAATTTCATTTTGGTAAATCTATGTTTGAAGGCGGAATGGTTGTATTTTGTTCGAGTCCTTTTGTTTAAAGAGTTGTTTTGATTATGCTATATATGTTCTAAGTATGAAAAAGAGTTAATATAATAAAGATATGTTAATAAAAAAAAATTGGTCGAGTCGAGTTAGGTCCTTTCAAAAACTTAATCAATTTATATAACTTTTATCAAATATTATATAACACAAATCAAAATATTTAAGGTTAAAGTTTATAAATGAATACTTTGAAAATTTTAAATTGAACATATTTATAATTGGTACGGAGGGAGTATATTACAAGTCATAATTATGCCAAAATATTATGTTTAACCCACGTATTATGTGAGAAATAATCTAATCTCTATAATAAATAAAAGACAATTGTCTTTCAAAAGTATTTTTAGAAAAAATGTAATGGGGCAAGTCTACAATTTTACTTAAAAGGTATTTATTTTAATTATGATGTCATAAATAATTTACAATACTTTAAATTAAAAATAGGTCACCAAAAGCTTATTTAAAATTCTTAATCTTTTATTACAAATAAAGAAAAATATTTTATATACGAGTAGTATAATAATATCCTTTTATGTTTTGTTAATGCAATAATTCATTTTATTAGTTGAACATTTAATTAGGCTATAATAAAAATTTAAAAACTTTGGTTGAATTTTATAATATACATACATACATACATATATATATTGAAAAGTTATTTTGAGAACCTTTTTTTTTGCGAGAACCTTTGAGAACTTTTCAAATCAAGTCCAACCAATGATTATTTTTTACATGAAAATTATTTTTTGATTATTTTCTGAATAACTTATGTGTAGTTTTGAAGTTTATAATTGTGTGGAGGCATGGATTATCATCTGTTATATAATTATGTGGAGATTTTGATTTTTGATCACATGTGCACGAATATTGCTATGATTACATGTGATCGACTTGCATACATGTGATCATAGCAATATTCGTGCACAAGTGATCAAGAATGCAAATCTCCACATAATTATATAACGGATGATAATCAATGCCTCCACACAATTATAAACTTCAAAATTACACATAAGTTATTCAGAAAATAGTCAAAAAACAATTTTCATGTAAAGAACAATCATCGGTTGGGCTTGATTTGAAAAGTTCTCAAAGGTTCTCGCAAAAAAAGAGTTCTCAAAATAACTTTTTGTACAAAAAGTTAATATTAGTACTTTTTTCATCTCTGACCACCACCATGATCATCCGGCGACAACGACCATCTCCAGCGAGACTTACACAGCGGCAATCTCGCTGGAGAAGAAGAAAGTTTAGTTAATTTCCACATGTACTTTTTGTATTATAGTAAAAAAAAATAATTCAAGATCTTGATCTTTAGATCATAGTTAAATTGATGCACGAAGATTTACAAAGCAATTGATGCAGAATGATTTTCATGATGCATGATGATTTTCAGTGGATAAAACCTATTGTTTTATTTGTTTTATTTAATACTTGTTTTATTTTACCTAAGATCTATATATATATATATATATATATATATATATATATATATATATATAATGTAATAAATAAAGAAGGATTGTTTTGTTAAAGTATTTTTGAAAAAATGTTGAAGTGACAATGTCAAATTTTTTCTCAAATAGTTTTCTTGTAATTATGATGTCATATATGTTAAATGTTTAATATATAAAATTCCTTTTTATATCATATTCTTTTTTTTTTGTTAATGCAATAATTAAACTTATTTAATAAATTATTATGGTAGTTTATTTCTATTTTAATATCAAGTTATGATGTATCAATAGAAAAAAATATATTTTGTACTTTTAAAATTTTAACTAAAATACCCGGGTTGAACCCGAGATAATTAACTAGTATACATATATTTTGGGAGGGAGGAATCTACTATTCATTCTAATAATACTATGTTATTAAGATGAAAAAAACATAAATATTTACAAAGGGGTAATTTAGTCATTTTCTATGTTTAAATTCCAATTCATTTAACTAATATTTTAAAACTTTCATATCTCAATTCCCATAAATTCTAATTCTTTTAACAGATTTCAATTTGTTTAAAAACATTTTGCAATCTAAACGCCCCCTTAAGACTTAATTACGTAAAAGAAGATTTACTTTTGATTTTGAAGTCCATTTATTGATATTTATAAAGTACAAACTAAATTATTAAAATCTCTAAATATATTTAGAAGAGAAATCTTAATTGCAAAATAAAAAAGTTTGACCTTTGAACAAATCTTAATTTTTAATTAGAGCCAATAAATCAAAATGATGTCTTTTTTAATCTTTTAAATTTTTAGTTCTAACTTAATAAGTCATTATTTATGTGAAACTAATTCCTACATAATTAATATCTACATTTAACTTTATACCATTATTGATTTACGTTATTTTATAAAAGATATAATTAACATAGATACCTTATTAAACACTTTCTAAAATAATAGTATTATCAAATATCAATGTGTTTTATTTATAACTATTAAAACGCAATATGTTTAACCTGCTTATAAAGCGGGGAATAATCTAGTTAATTATTATTATTAACAAAATTAATAAAATACTATTAACATAAATTATGCGAACACATATACATAAAACTTTCATGTGTACGTGGAAACTGTTAGTCATGCCATGGACCATGGTTCAATGCTCGGTCGCACATTTTTAATAGATTATAATAGAGTATTAAGTTCATTGCTTTATGATGTGGCACATATGATAAAAAGCAGTGGAAGCGATAACTTTCATCGCATGGTGGGCGAAGGAAAACTATGGTAATTAAAAAAGTCCTTCCGCATATTGAAGACTTTGCAAACCCACAATACATTTGAGCTGTGTTGCCCAAATATAGAACCTCTCATTTGGTGTTCAGATTAATAACTTAAATAGCCTAAACTTTGTTAAATTTGTTTACCATGGCTTGCCAAAAACCGTACGTTTTTGACAACACTTTCAGACTTCTGGTAAAATATTCTTTGCTTTTGATCGATGATATTAAAAGCTATATATATGGGAAAAGTGAATATAACGCTGTCCGGTACTTAAGCTTAGATGTAAAACCCTCACATACGATTTTTTTAGTACTTTTTTATTAATGAATAAATGTTTGGGTCCCCATTAATTTTCTGAATTAAAAAAATAATATGTGAGTGTTCTACACCTAAGCTTAGCTTAGATTACCATATATATAAAGTGATGGTATTCTAATTAGCTTATGTGTGGAACATTTACATACTAATTTATATATATAAAACTGTTAGGTACCCAAGCTTAGGTGTGAAACACTCACATACTAATATTTTAACCCATAAAATTCATGGGCCCAAGTATTTATTCAATTCATTAAACAAAAAATACTAAAAAATTAGTATGTAAGAGTTCCACACTTAAGTTTAAGTGTCAGACAACCTTATATTCACTTTTTACTATATATTATATAGGGGTTGAGTATTGTAAAACAAGTATTCAAGTAAAACAAATAAGACAAAATCTTGACTCTTAGATCATAGTTAAATTGATGTACGAAGATTCACGAACCAATTGATGCATGCATGATGATTTTCATGAAGCACGATAATTTTCAATGAAAAAAAATTTATTATATTATTTATTTTACTTTAATACTTATTTTATTTTACCTAAAACAATATTATATATACGTCAGCCAATAAAAGACATTAGTGTATTCTTTATCATCATCATTTACAAGAGTGTATTTTTCTCATTGGTAACCATTATATATATGACTTTTACTTTTATTCATGCATTGATTTCCTTTAATACAATTTGAATAAAGAAAACCAAATGCTGACATTTACCATTTATCACGTTTAATCCAATGATTGTTTTTATCATAAAACCAAAAACCGTCCACTCTTACTTCCCATAAGCAATCTTTGTTAACCTCTCCGATACAGTGAATAGAAGTATCGTCATCAAAAGTTGTAACAAGTTTTTCCCTTGATTGCCACTTGAATATGCAATCGTATTGCTGAAGAAGATAAACTTGAAATTTAGTTTCCTTACCAGGTTGAAGCCTAATATCCCCACTAATCCAATCTGGAATTTCACACCCAATTGTGAGATCTTTGATGTCTTTATCTTTGATATGGAGGGTGTAGTTTGCCGTAGCTGCCAATGTACCAGCGAAGCAAAAGAATGATATCACAAGAAAGAATAACAAAGATAGGAATCTTATGGATCTGTCCATAGTTAAATCTATATGAATACGTGAGTTTGATGTATGTTATTATATATAGGAGATTGAGACATTATGATAATATTAAAATATTTTGATTATATATATATATATGAGTTATATAAATTAAATGTAACATTTAATATTTTATTTGGTTGCAATTAACTACTTAAGTTTGTATATGGTATTTATATTTTTTATTTAAAAACTAATTAAACTGGTTAACAGATGAGGTTTTCTATTTTAAAGTTACTAATGAATTTACGAAAGTTGCATTTAAAAACAAATCATGTCTCACTATCAGGCCGGTCCTTATAGGGACTTCCTCCGGCGTCCGCCTCGCGGCACCCAGAAGACGTTAATAGCACGGCCGCGTCATTTGTTGTGTCTCGTTCGTTTCTTCTATTTTCAGACGCGCGGCTTGAGTGGTTGTGGGGCCCGACTTGCACGTTTGATCCAATAAAAAAAAATTTGAAAGTTTTTTTTTTCAAATACAACGGCTATTTTAGTTTGAAATTTTTTTTTTCTTTTTCTATTAATACCACTTTCACACTACCATTTCAAAAAACAATCATCTATTTCTATCACTTCCAAACCATTTTATCTTTCTCAAACCATTCCATAAACGGGAGAGGCATAGGAGGGGATTTAGATACGAGCACTGCTTCAGGCAGCTTATCTTTGTTCCGTTTTAGTTGTTCTGGATTCTGAAGTAGACTTTTTACTTGTTTTTAAGTTTGTTTTAGCAGTTTAAATTGTGTGTTGTCTTTTACTATTGTAATGTTCTTAAGTATTTTAATAAAATATGTCTACTTTAATAAAAATAAGTTTATTCATAATTTTGATAACATTACAAACTTAATAAAGAAAAACATACAACATAATATTAAAAGAGGCTACTTATTTCTTTTGGGCATAAACTGCTCTGGCAGTGTTGATGAACTCATTCAAGGTGATGACCGCACGAACAATTTCTTCCACAGCTGCTTTAATCTTGTCAAACTTCCACTGCAAATAAGTAAAGTATTGACACTCAAGCTCAGTGCAATGCCCCGTTTGTATATACTTGATTTGCTCTTGACGCCATTTCTTTTTCGCTTGAAGTTTTAGACCAATTTCAACAAGCTTGTCTTTGCATATTTCGTGGTCGAGGATATCAGCTATGATACTGTCATTCACTTGATCGACAGTCATTGGACGTTTTTGGTAAGGGGCATTTGATGAAGAAGCCATTGCAGATATGTAAAAGGTTGAGTTTTTAAATAAAATATCTGGTAAGGAGTCATTATTTATAGCTGAAGTCCAAGACGCTCTTCCAACGTTCAAAATTCAAAAAATTTACATTTACAGTCCCTCCAACGTTCAGTTCAAAACTTTTACAATTGAAGTCCCTCAAAAATTTACATTTAGAGTCCCTTAACGGCTACCTACTTGTTTCATGTATAAATACAAACCCATAGCATTTAACCAGTTTCATCACATTATCACTGTTATCTACATTATCAATCTCCAAACTTGTTTCATCTGCTAACTCACTTAGCATTCCAAATGGCTTCATCATCATCATCATCATCGTCAAATAAGATCGTTCACCGACCTCGTATCACCAAAGATGAGATGAAAGCACAAATCATGGAAGATGTCAAGGAGGACACCCTCCTTCAAAATGAACTCTCTGGGGAACTGCTTTACCTACGGAAGAAGAGAGACCAATGCAACCAACACGTTCAGGAAATAGAAGCACCAGGCCGCAGGGTCTCGAAACACGAAGAGACATATTCTTATTTTCTGCAGGATGAGAGCAAAAGGGTGAAGAGGGCGATCGATCATGTTTTTAAGGTCGGTCACACGTTGACCGACCAATGCACTTGAGCAGAATCGTACCACGACAACTACGGAGAAGGCAAATCAATGTGGGAAGTGAAATGCCCAGAACACGACCTGTGGTGGGCCAATGAAACGACTCACCGTAGAATAGGAAAAATGTCAATCAAAAATGAAGAGTAACCGTATCATTATGTTTTTTTTTTTTCCAATATTGTATTTTTTTAAATTGTATTGTCTTTAATTTTAAGTAATGTAATGTGTATTTAAGTATTAATAAAATGTGTTTTGTTTTTAATTTTGTGTAAAAAAAATGAAATAATAAAATAGTGAATGAATAGTGAAGAAGTGAGAAAAAAGTGGGTATTATAAGGAGGGAGGTGTTCTTGGAAAGAGAAACCTGATGAATAGTAGAAGAAGTGGGTAAGAAGTGAGAAAAAAACGTCTCCTATAAGGAGAGGCCTCATGACTTTGAACTTTAGGTCATACAATTACCGATAGCAAAATATAATAAATCGATCAATACTATTATAATACGTGTGTATCATTATTAGGCTACTATCGTGAAGATCACATGCATAAAGAAGCATGTTTAAATTTCATTTTTTAAATAA
The DNA here is from genome assembly GCF_010389155.1 of Erigeron canadensis. NCBI lineage: Eukaryota > Viridiplantae > Streptophyta > Magnoliopsida > Asterales > Asteraceae > Erigeron > Erigeron canadensis. Next base: position 20,853,463 of record NC_057766.1, on the reverse strand, counting down.
TCTTAATGGTGAAAAATATATATTCATTTCATACACCGTAAAATATAAATATATATATATTAGATTATGTCCCGTATGATGCATGGTAATATAAACATTACATTAAATTGATTACAAATATAATGATTTAAGTAATATTACTTGAAAACAATGATTAACATATATACGTCAAGACTATTAATAAATGTTATATAATAATTACTAGATTATAACCCGTGTGAAACGCGGTAGAAACCTATAAAACGGTTGGCTCAATGTAGGGAGGTAGTTTACAATGTATAGTTATAAAAAGTTATAAGGATTCACGGTATCTACAAAATAATTGGATACACAAATAGTAGTGGTTTTGTAGAAGGTGATTTTATGCCTATGATCTACAAGCATGTAATCTCCTTCATCGAAGCCATAGCGAAGTTATTGATTTCCCTAATGCATCCTTCATCAAAGAGGGACACGAATGGGACAATTTTTGGGTTGTACTTATACGTCTGCTTCCAAAGTAAGACAAATTTAACCTAGATGTTCCAAGATTCTTTGAATGGATCGACGTCAGCCATCCTATCAAACACAACTTGATCAACCATGATATTGTATATAGTGAATTGGAAGCAAAAATGTAATCTTTATTATGCTAATGTGTAGTTGATGTATAACACTCATACATTTTTTATATCACGATGATGACTTGTTTAGTTTTTGTCAAAATAGTTCCTATGAATTCATTCAAATAATTCACTATCAACAATAACAACCATATTTTTCAATACAAAATTTTTTGTAAGAAATTTTTTATAGTTATACAAAAACGATGATGACTTGTTTGTCAAAATATTTCCTTTGAAGTGTATAGTTATACTTCATAACATAAGGTTAATTTAAATCATAATCTAAAACCAAAAATTTTTAAGAAAACAAAATACGAAAAATAACTATAATAGAAGATGAATCATAATATTACTTGACACAAATTAATCAATTGTAAATATAATTGCTAATACTAATTAGAAAATCAAATATTAAAAAAATTATAAGGAAAATAGATCAACATAGTTTTTTGAAACAAATAATCATAAAAAATCAAGAAAGCTTATTTATTTTAGTAATATTAATCTCTAAGAAGATTTATAAGAAAATCAAATATGAAATCAAAATCAAAATAAAATTAAAAAAAAAATAAAATAGATGATGATGTTAATCAAAAAGGGTATCAAAAAAGTTAGACATAATAATTTTGATATGATTAGTAGATTATTAATTAATAATGTGTATTGTTGGAGTATTTTATCCATAGTTGAAGTACTAAAAAAGTATTTAACTAAAAGTCGAGTCAAAGATAATGTTCTCATCTTGATCTTTGAGTGGAGGAATAATGTCATCATCTTGATCTAAGTGTGGAGAAATAAGGAAGAAATTTAATAAGAGTCTTGATTACTTTATATTTGAATTAAGAGTTCTACTTTAATATTAATAAAATATAACTAAAAGAATTTTTAATGATATTATACTTTTATTATATATGTAAAATCCGAAAAGAACATATATAAAGTAGAATATAAAAAGAAAAAAAAAAAGATATCAAGGTGGAGAGAGAAAATTTAAAATCGAATATAAAAACAAATATAAAAAATATTTGTGTGAAATAGATAAAGTAAAAATCTAATTTAACATCTCTATATAACTAAGAGAGGATAGATTTTTGCATATTTGTCATTTTTATTTAACTTACAAATAAGATTTTTGCTTACTTGACAATTATTAGATTAAACTCTTTATTTAAGTATGTACACTCATCTCATTTAATCTTACATGGCATGTTTAGTCGGCAAAGTTAAAAAATAAATCTATTATATGATTTCTAATCTATCCATACTAAATAAATTAATAAATTAAAAAATCGTTTCACATTATAATGGTTTTTTTTTTTTATTAATATCATATTTAATCTTTATTGAGATAACATCTATCATATCATTCAAATACGTAAATATTTTTAAAGATTATATCATATCAAATATATTTTTTAAATAAAATAAATCCTTTAATTTTAAGTATTATAAAAAATCTTTAACAATCTTTAAGAGGATTATTATAAGTATCATTTTATTCTAAATAAACTGTTTGTATTATATAAAATCTCTCAAATTAATGCGTTTGAATTTCTTTTTTTTTTTCTCTTTCAAAAACGAGATGAGTTTTCTCAATTGGAGTAATGTAGCAGTATTGGGTTTTTCAATATGACCGAATTTAGGTGGGAAGGTGGAATTTTTAGATTGTTTTATTCGGGAAGGTGGAACTATTATATGTTAGACCACACGAAAGAAGAAACATACGGAATTTTACTTCTTTGTTTTTGGAGCTCTTGTAGAATATGTATTTACACTTACATCATAGAAACAGAGTATGGAGTGTGAACTATATGGGTTTTGCTAGAAACAGAGTATGGACCATACACTTACATTATAGAAACAGAGTATGGGGTATGGACCATATGTCCATATGGATCATAGACTCGCATTTTTGCCAATTTAATATCCATGTTCGTCCATGTCTGTTTGACCAGGCGTTAACGAACAGATGTGTTTGTTCTATTCGATCATGTTATTTTGTGAATAGGAACATTAGTTATTTTAAACAAATGTGATTAATGGTTGTATATAGTTTGTATTTCAACCATCAAAACTCTTAATGATGATCACGATAACCTACCAAATTTGATTCTTCCTATGACTCAATCCGAATATGAGATGTGATCGGTTTACACTTTTAACAACCCTGTTTCTAGGATTATGTTAGTCAGACCCAACTGCCACGTAAGCAAAATTGATGACGTGGCATAGGTGAAGTGGCACTTAACAGGCGCCGTCTATCAAAAACTAACAAGATACCCTTTACTAGGAAATTTTTAGAAATCAAGTCCTTTAAATAGACGAAAACAAAATAGGTTGCCTTGAATAAGAAATTTGTGTAAAAAGATTATTTTTTTATGGATTTTTCCCTAAAAACAAACTTATGAAAGTTAAAATAATTAATGGGTATAAATTTTAATGATATGATAAATTCTTTTAAATTAATAGCCTAAATGTTCTAACCACTGGCTTAAACCCCAGTGGTCAGGGATATCTTCTAAATCCACTATGTGGGTCCCGGGGGTGAGTTTACCCAAGGTCTCAGGTTCGAGTCTTGGGGTTCTCATCTCAAAGGAATTTTCAATGAGCAGGGGGTTTCCAGAAAATCTCTGGTCAAAATTGTCTCCAACACGTCTGAATCGAAACTCACTTTACAAAAAAAATTAAAAAAAAATAAAAAGCCTAAATGTTCTCTTAAATTATGTGACTTTTGTACACAAGTTTTTTTTTTTTTTTTGGTACACAAGTTTTATATGAAGATATATTTAGAATAATTAAATTTTATTTTTGACTAATCTTCAAAATAATATAGTTTTTTTAGCCGTACAACGTACAGGTTTAATCTAGTTGATAATATAATCGGATAGTAAAATATTCTTCGAGCTTTCCTCCCAATTTAAGTTTAGGTTTTTATTTTTATCATTAGTTTTCAAGGTATTAATTGGTTCTTATGTTATCCATCCAATGGTTGTCCATGGATATTGGATTAATTAATTTAAGACCAAAATTTCTATGTTTTTTACGGATACATCAGGACTTTAAATCAGGAGCAATAGTAGCATTCCATTATCTCTTTAAAATCACACACTTGCTTTGATTATGGGGGAATATGCTTCGGTGGTAAGTTCACTTAAATATTTGTTTGCTTATAATAAAAGGGCATGATACCAATGTGTCGGTTTGAGTAAAATGAGGATTACTAAAAGTTTGTGTTTGTTGTTGGGTATGTATTGTGTGCTTACTTTGTTCGGCCAGATACAGAACATAACAACCACTCGGAAAAGCTAAGATGGACTAAACAAGGAGTTTACAAATTACAAGTATGGAAGGATTGCGTTAGAACGCATAAATAAGGTGCACCAATTAGGCTAAGCGGAGCAAGGCTTACTCATAAAGCCCCTTCTAGAAACATCTTTTGACAAGTGTCAATCCAGTTATCAAGAGGCTTTTTCCCATATTCACATGGAGCAAGGCTTCTTCATAATGCCCTTTTTGTGGGCCACACATGTATTTTTTATTTTTCTGTTTTATGTTTTGTTTAACAAAACTTTGGAATCTTGCATGTAGCCATTTGAAATCTTGCACAACTTTCCTTTTTTTTAAGCATCTTGTACAAGGCGCCTAGAATATTTTTTTAATCAATAAAGCCTCTTGGGGCAATGTACATGGCTTTATAAGGCTTCTTAACACAAAAAAAGGTAAAATAACGTCTTGTTCCGGATGGCCTTAGCTCTTTAAGAAATTAAGATGGAACTTTAAATGGAAAGTATTAACAATTAATCAGGGCTTTACTTTACTATCTACTTCAAAGTATTTGAATGGATTATCTGTCGAACCATGTAGTGTCGTTTTCCATTTTTCAGAACTTTTTTTTTTTTTTTTTTTTTTAACATTTCCATTTTTCAGAACACTTATAGTTATAGCCCATTTGATAGGATTTCCACCCTTATAAGGTTGTTTCACTATAAGATCTGCATCGAATTATTTGGAATGGTTATGTCTCACCCCTATAGTGTCATCTTTCATTATCAAAAGACATATAGCCAATTTCATAGGATTTCAACCTTTTTAGTACATGTACTTCTCCACAACAAATTTGTTTTCAAAATTGGTTTTTATTGGCCACTTTTCATATGCTCTAATTTTTAACCTTCACTCTGCTAGCCACTATGAAAAGAAAGGAAACAGACAAGCGGAACAAGTGAATAATCAAATGGATGAAGGAAACAACAATGAAATAAATAAACATGACACCATCCCAACCCGAGCCACAAGATACTATTTGAGGCTACGAAAATTAAAGCCACTTCAATCCTATTCTACTTAAGATGGACATGAAAATCGGTAAAAATAATCGAACAACCTCTTTTGCAGATTGCTTATTACTGTGTTGAATATAACCACCTATGAACATTCTGCATCAACCTTACTATCTTTTTTTTTGTATTACCATAATACACATGCTGGTAGCTTTGATATTTCACCCAAAAGAAACTTATTTTGTAATTTCAATAAATTGTCTTCCTCTTTGATGTTATATATTTAAATTTAAAGGCAAAAATACATAAAAAGATAACATATTTACTCAAAATTCCTAATAAGGGAAATCTATTTAGTTTTCATCTATTAAAAAGATTCTATTTCTGAAAATTTCTCAATAAAGGTAATATCGTTAATTTTTAACGTCAGACTACCGTTAAATACTATATCAACTTGCCACATCATTAAAAAAACACGTAGACATCTGACTTTTAGATATATGTATCGTCATCAACATCACTATACCCTATTTCCAGATCTCACTAAATTTTGTTACTAAAATTCATCTATGTTTTTCAGAAAGTCCAAAACCATGAACAATAAAATAAATATCACAATACATTTACTGACAGACACATATATATCCCTATATGTATATATACCATCTTCAACATCCATCAAAGGGTATATCTTGTTCATATAACCATCATGTATATCCATTTATAATTTTCCCAAAAAATTTACCAGATCTAAATATATATCTTTATATAAAGCATATATATATATCATTGTAAATTACAACTCACTACAAATCATCCCCGAGCGGTTAGTTCTCTGACCCGACGAAGTGGAACCATCGCTTGACTTAGTCAATGAAGATACCCAAATTTACATATTATCAAATCAGTCATACTAATCCGAACAACATGTCGTCTTTTATGCCCTCAAATACCGAATATACACCATTATCATTACCACCTGTTGGTGATTTCGTTGGTCCGGCGAGTGGTTTGCGATGTGAGAAAGTGAGTGTTATTTTATCAGTTTCAAGCAAAGTAATGCCATATCAGACCCCTCCCTTTTCTTATTTATTGGTAACGCCGACCCCAACCACCACTCCGGCAACCTACTTCCGGCCATTGTTTGGATGTGTTCTTCTTTTTCCCTTTTGATGATAATGATCCTTTGCACAAAGGATCTGGACACTTTTTGGATATGCTAACCATTGATTAAGGCTGAAAGCCTATCCAACAACTTTCTTTTAATACACCAATGTTTGGATATGCTAAGATTTGAACTAGATTAGATAATGATCTGAGAGTGTGCATGTATGTAATTTTTTTTTAAGAGATTGATTGAAATATTGATGTATATACGTGATTTCATTATTCAGTCAAAGATCCAAGAAAGTTTTTTTTAATGATGTGGTAAGTTGATGTGGCACTTAACAAAAGTTTGATGTTAAAAACTAACGATATTGAGAAATTTTCAGAAATAAAATCTTTTTAATAGACGAAAACTAAATAGGTTTCCCTTATTAAGAATTTTGAGTAAATATGTTACTTTTTTATGTATTTTATTTATTAATTGTTTATGAGCTCAGAAATTATTGTAACTGCATTCAGTTCCTTTTCGACATATATACCCTCCATCTTTTATATTTTTTAAATATAAAATAAACGACTAAAGTAGTAACAGTTTTAAAGACAAAAATTATATATTAAAGATATCAAACACTAAAGTATGTCATCTTCTCCTCCAACAATCAACCAAATACTTTTTCTAACGCGTTTATAACACACAATCAATTTTAATTCTTCTCTGGCGTTCAATACACTGATTTTAAGTCCTCGTTATGTATAAAAAAAAACTAACATATTAATTAACCATTATTATCGTGCGGACTGAATTTATATATGTACAAGATTGAGACTTTATTATAACATTAAAATATTTTAAGGGATTTTCTAGGGGCAATGGTTTAGTATTCTATTTAGGTATAGTATTCCTCTTCATTAACTTTAACATTATATTATATCTAGCATTAACTTATGTACCATTCGCTTCATCAATTCATTTTTCAATATTCAAACATTAATTCTAGCATTTACTAAAAGACGTTTTGAAATTTATTTCCAATGTCTCGAACTCGAGACTTCCAGCATATAGAACTGATACTCAATCACTAACTTATATTTTTTTTTTGTAAAGTGAGTTTCGATTCAAACGTATTGGAGACAATTTTAATCAGAGATTCTGAACCTCCAACCCTATCCTCATAGAAAATTCATTTGAAATGAGAACCCCAAGACTCGAACCTGAGACCTTGAGTAAACTCACCCCGGGGCCCACATAGTGGATTTAGAAGATACCCATGGCCACTGGGGTTTAAGCCATATGATTTGATTTATCATTTAATAAAATAAAATTTATAAGTAATTAGTAATTATTTTATATTTATGTGTTTCTGTCTATCAAATGATTATAAATTATAATCTAATTTTATACTCGTATAAGTCTAGTTCTCATTCACGGGCTATTTTCAAAAAAATCTGTTTTTTTTTCCTTTTTTCTTTTTTGGGCTAAATAGTATAAATACAAACCGATATGTGCTTGTTATTTTTTAAAGCTAATATATAAGGACTCCAGGATTGAAGGCTTTTTACGCTTTCAGCTGAGCCCGGCCCAGTTTATCGATATTACTGAACTTTAGAAGAAAAAGAAACAACTTCTAGAGAGTATTACTGTATTAGAGTAAGACAGATATTTGATTTGGAACCAATCACATAACGATTGATAAGCCTTGGCCACATTACATTAATTAAATTACATTACATTAAATGGAACATAGGTAAAACTTTTTTTAGTCTAGCATTACCTTTAATTTTTAGTGGTTTAATTGTGTAATGGACTTTTTGGGTAACGGAAAATATTATCTTCAGAAATTAATAGCACAAAACAATAAGCATTATAATTAGGGATGAACATGAGATTGAGATTGTCTCGGTATCGATCGATCTCGATGGTATCGGTCCAGAAAATCGCCAAATTTTGCACTGATCTTGTTCCCATATGAACCGGTACTAAGACAGTAGCGGATTTCCCGACGGTATTGTGATTTTCCCAATACCGATCCATTACCAATCTCGCAAATTCCCATAAATGAATACCGTCCCGATTGCGACCTCATTTAAATTTTGATAGCAGGATCAGGACGGTATTGAAAAGGATCTAGCCTTGGAATTTCTTGCTTACATACAGAGGACGGTATCGGTTCCCATTTAGTTCTTTGAGACCCACTTTTCACTAATCTTACAAATAACCATCCATTTATAGACCAAACCCTACTAATTAATCTCTCTCATCAAAGAACAATACTTTTAAAGAACGACAATAGATTAAGGGACAATCAAGAGCTTTAAGACCCCAGGCATGTTCTAATTTTAGATAGTTATAGCATGTTATTTTTAAGGAGGAGGGAATACTACCCAAGGAAGTAAGTTACCCAATCCCTCCTTCAATCAAAACCTTCTACTTCACAACTAACCAATTATACTCAATTCTTATCCAAATCCTATGCATAACATACTCAATTCATTAAGCTTACCCAATTTCATTTTCTTTTTAATTTTTTTTTTATTACATAAATATATTTACTTAAAAATTTTATAAAAACTAAAATAAACATTACATAACGCTTAAAAAAAAGAAACAATACATAATAAAATAAAAAAGAAATACATAAAAACAAAAAGACTAGTTTTATTGGGAAAAAAAACTAATCGTCGAGATATGCCAAGTCTTGAGCCCACACGTGTTTAGTGAGGTCACAGCGAAGACAATGATGAATGTCTTCGTTTAGTAACTCCTCTAACACGCTATTGTCGAACAGAGGTTGGACGGGCGGGTCCATTATGTGAACAGGTGAAATTGCTCTGCCATCGCCTTTTATCACCAGGTTGTGCAAAATATAAGCCTCTTAAACATACTGCCCAATCTTGTCTTTAGTCATGGGTCGGAAAGGACGCCTAAGAATTTTCCATTTTCCTTTTAGAGCCCCAAAAACACGCTCTACATCTTTTCTCGCCGCCTCTTGTAACTTCTTGAATCTTTTTTCCTTCGGGTCAGTAGGATATGGGTATGCTTTAACAAACGCTGAGTACTTGTTGTAGATCACATCGGTTAGATAATAACCGCATATTAATAGCGGTTCACGTAGAATTAAGTGTCCGGTGTCGTGTCATTTCGCTCCGTAAGATACAAGTCTGATTGGTTCAACACGTTGAAATCATTGTTTGAACCAGGAGCACCAAAAAAAGTATGTCAAATCCACAGATCATGAGAAGCGGTTATCTCAAGAATAATAGTAGGAACGCCATGGTCACCTCTCGTATATTGTCCTTTCAAGTGTCTAGGGCAATTTAATCACTCGACATGTGGATAATCAATGCTACCAAGCATCCCCGGCATGTGAGAGCGCTCTTCATGGGCGTGGAAAATGCGAGCCACGTCTTGTTGAGGAGGGCTACGTAAGTACTCTCAACCGTATAACTTAATAATGGCGTTACAAAAATGAGTAAGGCACTCGCACGATGTTCGAGCGGCCATATGTAAGAACTCATCGTACTCATCGGGTGGATTGCCCGTTGCGAGTTGGCTTACCGCCGATGTGACTTTTTGGAGCGCCTTGAAACTTCTTCTCCCACGTGCATCGATCCCCTCTTAAAAATATGGAAAATTCGCCTCGATATTGTCTACGGTTTTCAAAAACTTGCTTTTATCCATACGAAACTTCTTTCGAAAGTAATCTTCGTCGTATTTTGGTTCGTCAACAAACCAATCATTTAGTAAAATTTGATGACCGATTTCCCATTGTCGATGTACGGTTTTACGATGTTGAACGTTGTTGGAGGATGTCGTGTCTTGCATCCATTGAATCGCGTTTTGCAAAAACCCAACATCGGTCTCGGATGACGATTCCGATTCCACAACGTCGACACACCAAGATTCCGAAGAAGTGGAAGACATTTTTAAGATGTAGTGTAGAGAAGTAGTGATTATTTGGTAGATGTGGTATGAATAATTTGTATATATGTTGTATGTTTAAAAATAAGGGGTGAAATGTATATATAAAAGGAGAGAGGCTTTTTTTTAAAAAACATTATCATCAACTAGCCGTTTGGGGGGGGGGGGGGGTCTACAAGCTAACGTTCGAATTCCTCCAACCCAACTATCGGTTTCATAGCTTAAATTCTTACCCGATTTTCCTTAGCCGAGTCCTAGCCGAAACTCGGCGGTGGTGTAGCCGATCGGGTTTGACAAACCCGACTACTAGCCGAAGGGTATTCCCTTCCCTTAAGTTTACATCATAACATGTTACCTTTAAATTAATTTTCATTTTGCACGTTAAGTTTTAGTGTTGGTGCAGTTTTCGTGCACATATTATTGTCCACTGCAATGCAATTTAGGAGATGGGCTATAGGAGTTTCACTTGTGCTATATTGTCTATTTGTGTATGAGACATTATGTATGAGACATTATTTATATTACATTGTGTATGAGATAATGTCTATACTACATTAATCTCTACGAGATGATATCTATAAGACATTAATCTCTATGAGATGATATCTATACTACACTAATCTCTATGAGATAATAGTGTAGTATACATCCTGGAAGCCCAAGTCCAACCCATATATGTATGTGTCAGTTATATATAAGTGATATAGGTCTAGGGTTTTAGTTAATGGTTTTAGACTAATCTGAAGCTATTCAAGGATCGGGGTAGAGATCTATGCCCCGTGTCTACCATGCATGTAATTCATTATCAAGAGTCGTCTTTTATATTGTAATTCGTAATCATTAAGATGTATTGTAATTAAACGGATTCGTTATTGTAATCATTCGACTAATGATAAATGAATTCTTTTTGTTTATCTCGTATTCTTATCATATATATGTGTGTGTCTATGTTAAAAGCCTCAAGAACGGATTCAGGTCGATTCCGCACATCTGGATTCGTACAGATCTCGATATTCTAGGGTCAACGGGACCTAACATTTAGTTATCTATCTAATCAAACTTTTCGAACAAATACAAAAGGGTGAACCTTTTGTTTTTTCTACCGAAAAAAGGTGATTTGAGATTTCATAACTAACCCAAAGGGCCATGTGATTTGATATGTAGGGGTTATTGATATATGCAAAGGTCGACATATTATCTATATCTATACTATCGTTTTAAGTAAAATAAAAAAAGTATTAAAGTAAAACAAATAAAACAATAGGTTTTTTTTCAGTAAAAATCACCGTGCATCATGAAAATCATCATGCATCAATTGCTTCGTGAATCTTCGTACATCAATTTAACCATGATTTTTAGGTAAAGATTTTATCTTATTTGTTTCACTTTAATACTTGTTTTACAATACCATATTTAAGTTTCAATATTTACTTCCTCAAAATACCCCTCCTGTCTATATATATTTACTTAAAATAACTATAATATCTTTTCTCTATCCTCAAATTTCAACCACCAATTTTTTTCTTTCTCCTCCATAAATCATTTTATTTCTCTAATTCATTCAAAATCTTTTATCTCGAAAAACGTATATCGGTAGATTAATAAATTAGAGTTAATTGCAAGATTGGTCCCTGTGGTTTGTTTAATTTAGCAAGGAGGGTCCCTTTTCGAGAATCGTTGCAATGGGGGTCCCTATTTTGAGAACTTTTTGCAAAATTGGTCCCTTTTGACGGATCTGTTAAAGGTGGCCGTCAAGTGTGCACGTGTGCCGCACGTGTGGGGGTATTTACGTACTTTCTACCCTACAAGGACACCCATTGCTAAAATGGAAAAACCACAGGGACCAATCTTGCAACCTTTTTAAAAATCCATCACTAAATAATACCTTTTAACTTTTCCAAAAAAAAAAATAATTTTATTAAATTATTAACTTAAATATAATTTTTAACACTTTTTATCTTTTCATGATTATTTGTTGTTAAAGAACTAAAAACATATAACCACTAAAAATTAAAAGGTATCATTTAGTGATGGATTTTTAAAAATTGTAAGTTTATAAAACTTTTTAAAAAGTTAAAAGGTATTAGTTAGTGATGAATTTTTAAAATTTGTAAGTTTATAAAACTTTTTAAAAATTAAAAGGTATTATTTAGTGATGAATTTTTAAAAATTGTACGTTTATAAAACTTACTTTTTAAACTTATAATTTTAAAAACGCACCACTAAATATTTAAAAATTTGTATAAACTTACAATTTTTAAAAATCCATCACTAAAATAATAATTTTTAGCCAATGACGATTAGTCCAACTGGTCAGAGGCATCCCAGGTTTTACTCAAGGTCTTGAGTTCGATCCCTATGGATGTCAAATCTTGGGGTTTTTTCCTTCGAATACTTGTAACGGCTCATGGTCAACATCTCGTTGTCTAGGGTACGTGCAAGGCTTCACCATTATACGGTGAGGTTTCCATGATGTTGCATACCGACTGAATGTTCGAAAAAAAAAAAACTTTTAACTTTTTAAAAAGTCTTATAAACTTACAATTCTTAAAAATTCATCACTAACTAATACCTTTTACCTTTTTAAAAAGTTTTATAAACTTACAATTTTTAAAAATTTATCACTAACTAATACCTTTTAATTTTTTAAAAAGTTTTATAAACATACAATTTTTAAAAATCCATCACTAAATACGAGATGTTGACCATGAGCCGTGATGTCGCATACCAACTGAATGTTCAAAAAAAAAATAACTTTTAACTTTTTAAAAAGTCTTATAAACTTACAACTTTTAAAAATCCATCACTAACTAATACCTTTTACCTTTTTAAAAAGTTTTATAAACTTACAATTTTTAAAAATCCATCACTAAATAATACCTTTTAATTTTTAGTGGTTATATGTTTTTAGTTTTTTAACAACAAATAATCATGAAAAGTTAAAAAGTGTTACAAATTATATTTAAGTTAATAACTTAATAAAAAAAAAATTAGGAAAGTTAAAAGATAGTATTATTTAGTGATGGATTTTTAAAAAGTTGCAAGATTGGTTCCTGTGGTTTTTTCATTTTAGCAATGGGGGTCCCTATGGGGTAGAAAGTACGTAAATACCCCCACACATACGGCACACGTGCACACTTGACGGCCACCTTTAACGAATCCGTAAAAAAGGGACCAATTTTGCAAAAAATTCTCAAAATAGGGACCCCCATTGCAACGATTCTCGAAAAGGGACCCCCTTGCTAATTTGTACAAACCACAGGGACCAATCTTGCAATTAACTCAATAAATTATATGGGTGTTCTTTAAAAAATTTTCATTAGAGAGGTTATTTGATATACTTGCGACGAATTTTTAAATTTGAGGACGGAGCCCGTACGGTTAAGGTCGGAGTACGTAAGGTAGATCACCCCATTAACGCCACCGTCATTACATCACCACCCCGCCATCACCTTCATTACCACCGCAACGTGCGGGTACATTTCTCTCGTAACTTATAAAGTGTGATGGTTCTATCCTAGTTGTAACATTTTCACGATCCATCAACCCCACTATACAATAATATAAGGGATAATAATCTATAAGTGTAGTGAACTATGTTAAAAAGTCTATGTTATATTATGATTTAATCAGCTGTTTATACAATGTAATAAATTTTTAATTTTTGTCCATTTGATATACTGTGTGACCATGTAAATAGGTAACCGGTTACTAATTTTTTTTCAATTTCATGTGGTAGCTGATTCATCATATGTGCTTACATGAAACTACTGTAACCAAACACGGAACAAACATGTAACTATTGTCGGAAAAAATTGGTGATATCATCACATTCTCAACATAACAATTCTTTTTTTACTTCCAATTCATCACTTTTAAATTGAACTTGCATTTAGAAAACACGAGAGTAAGTACTCGCGTATTGCAGCGGTGAGATAGTGGGGGTGATAGGTCGTAAAGTGTGATAAGTCATAGAGTGTGATAGTCAAATGCCTTAACCGTACGGGTTCCGTCATTGGATTTAAAAATTCGTTGAATGTATATTGAATGACATCTCTAATGAAAGAACATGAAATTTTAAAAACACTCATATAATTTTTAAAATTTTTCGATGTACGGTTTTTGATATAAAAAAATTTGAATAAATTAGAGGAGTAAATGATTTATGCAGAAGAGAGAAATAAAATGATTGGTTGCGATTTAAAGATAGAGAAAGAGTATTATAGTTATTTTAGATAAATATAGAATAGATAGTGGAGCATTTTGGGAAAGTAAATGTTGAAACTTAAAATTTAGACAAGAAGAATTTGTTTTATTATATAGTATAGATATAGATATGATTTTAATTAAAAACATAATTATTTAAATTAAAATTAATACATTTCAATAGAAAATAAAACTAAAATACATACCTTACATTAATTTTATTAATTTTAAAAAATAATTTCTATTCTAAAAAAACAAAAAAAAAAAGTGTATTGGCCCATTTCTTAATTCTTACCGGGATCTCTTTATTAAAACTAGAAAAAACTTGGACCCCACGTTGCGGAGTCTCAGTTGTCTTGTTGAAATGGTTACATTATTTTGGTGTATTTGTATTGAATCTTCTACCACTTATTAGTATATATATACTAATATATTTCAACAAACTAATATATTTGTTGAAATAGTTACGTTATTTTGGTGTATTTGTATTTGAAAGTGTACAATAACTCATAAAGTAATTCGTAATGGAAACCAAAATGGGATATGATATAGCAAAAACCTTAAAATATTAGTTGAGAATTTAACCGTGTCCAATGTAGCAAAATGCAAATAGAGGTACGGGTGTGCCACAAAAGTTCAGATGAATCAAAAGAAAAATAGTGTCGAGAATAAACCAAAAAGTAACCCATAGTAGAAAATTCTAGACGGATGCGATTTAGCAAAGTACAAATAATGGTACGGGGTGTGACATCAACGAATAGCAACTTACCACGTAGGCGAGTTACTAATCACAAAAAAAGAAAAAACGGAATCCGATATGACAAATCCGAATAGTAATACGGAATGTAAAATCAACCATTAATCCGATGACACGTGGTGAGTAATGAGTGGTGACATGTGGCGGAAAATTAAAGGGCATGGCACTATTCATAGCCATGCCCTTTAATATATATAGTAATTGGTAAAATGACACTCGTAGCATTTTTGGGGTAACAATATGAACATAACTATCACTTTTTGACTAGTTAGAATTTTTTGAAAATTTTTGTTATTATTACTTATTTTTTTTACAAACTAATATATTGGAATTTCTGGATTATTATATGATGATTTTAAATCTTTTCATACATAAAAAGAAATTGAAAAAAAATAGAAAGAGATAGACTAGAAATGACATATTTGCAACTTTTTTTTAAAAAAAATCAAATAAATCAAACATATTGTCACTTGAACAAGTGATACCACCGACCTCTCCACCCCTGTCTTTCCAACAAACAACTGACGTCGTTCAGTTTTCACCCTTGGGAATGGAAATGGTCTAGAGGATGTTTCGGAATGCATTTTGAAGTGATTATCTGATTATTACGTTCATAAAACGCAAATAATCTAAAAAAGTGTTTGTGTGAAAAAGTTATTATCTGCTATGAAAACGCAGTTTTGAAGAAGCATCTAGCTACCTGTTTTTTCAAAACACAGTTTTGAAAACGCATAATATATTTTGAAAACGTATAATCTGTTTTGTAATCATAATAACAAACACCAGGTTGGATGGGGCTCAATCAAAGGTAGGGCATGGCTAAATTCACTTGGTAAATATATGTATTATTGGACTATTGGTTGCTATATATATATACTTGATACAGACAAGCAACAAAATAAAATACATGTGAGTTTGGTGAAGTGGCTTTGGAAACAAGAAAAGAAACGATATGAAATGAAATGAATTGAAAATGTGAATGTGAAGATAAGTAATGATTGATTCTCGATAATTTTAATGTCGCTTTCTCTTTAAGCAAATAATTATTATATATTGATTAAGCTACCGCTAGCAAATCATATCTATGGTACACACCACTACCACCCATTTACTTTATGGTTATCTATGACTACATTAGCTCAACTCATGACTAAAACCGAGACTTAGAACTTTTAAATTTTATAACAGTAGTGTGGAGAAACAAATAGTTATAAAAAAAAATATAAATACAATTATTCAACATGTATTTAATGTATTTTTATCTTTTTTTCGATACTTCATCATGTTTCTAAAACTACTTTAAAATGCTTTTGGTTTAAAAACTTATTCTTTCAAACGATTTGAAAGTTTCATGTATCAAACAAAACTTATGAAACCAATGGGGCACATAAATAATGTTGAGAATTCATCAATTACTTTTGTTAAAGTGGATTATTAAAAGGTTTTTGTTAGTGCTTAATAGTATTGTAAGAATAAGAATAGTTATCCATAAACAGATAAAAATAAGGGGGGAGGGAGTCGACCGCGAGCTCGTTGCGAGATGGAAGAGAGATGGCGAGATTCGGCTGCCACTGCAGTGAGTTGGAGCGAGATGGAGGGAGGGCGAGATCAAAGCTCGCTGAAGGTTGGATGAGGGCTGCTCACGTGGACTGTTAGAAGGGGGTGAAGTGAAACATTCAAGTTACCGTTTTAGGGGTTCAAACTGCATCTTTTTCGAACTTGAGGGACTATTTTTGTTGGAAAAAAAGCTGAAACCTCCATTGATATATATATATATACACACGATTCATATATATGCATACACAATTGATATATACATTGATAGATTAATAGATTGATATATACAAATTGACAATGAAATATTGTGTTCGATATAGATTACGATTGATAGATGTATGCGTATTTGATATACATACATATTGATATATAGACGAATTGATGATGAAATTCTGTATTTTGGAAAATTTAGATAATCTGTGAAGAGTGATACATATATATATGAAATATATATATATATAGACTTAGGTATTGATACATTGTTTTGTTCAAGATTATATGAATTGCTATATATAAATTTAGTTTTTCTGTTTTGTTTACATATATATACGAATGATATATATATATATATAGATTTAGGTTTTCTGTTTTGTTTACATATATATACAGATTGTTATTAATTAAGGTGAAATTTTGTTTTGTTTAACTATATTTTTGAAGGGTTTATAATGCAAAATTATTAATGTTAAGGATAAATAATGAAATTTTAAAGAAAAGGTTGAGAGTTTCGGTTGCCACTAAAAAAGAAAGATTGGAGAGGTTGAAATGAGGTGGAGTAATTTGATTGGGTATTTGAAGAGATATGAGAGGGTTGAACCTTTCGGCTCCCTCCCCCTAAGAATGTGGTTTAAAGAAGTTTCCAAAATATTTACACAATACATGACATAAATCCCGCCTATATGGTTATCTCTCTATAATTTATTTTATAAACAATACATGCCATCTATATCTCTTTATAAAATAAATTACTGTTATTATTTTTTCTGACTTGTTATTTTTGAAGAGCAAAAATATTCTTAAATTTCAACACTTTTTCAATTCAAATACTATATTTTTCCAAAATACTATTAAAATATTTTCCAATATCTATCTACACAACCTACCTATCATTTTTATTCATTAATTTTGATTTTTCCATCTAATACACCTATAACACCATTAATGAAATTATTCACAATATACATCAATGTTAATACTTAAAAAAAAACTACACTACTCTCATCTAAATCAATTACCTTTAACCATACTCTTATATTGTCATCACTAGCTAATCAACCCGGGTTCAACCCGGGCGTTTTAACTAAAATTTTAAAAGCAAAAAAAATCTTAAAAAGTGTATATAATTTTTGTTATTGATGTATTATAACTCGGCTTGGAGATATTAAATTGATTAAAACAATAATTTATATATATTACTTCGTAGTACCTATTCCATTAATAAAACAAAAAAAGACATTTCAAAGTATTATATTAAAAAGAATTTACTATGTTTCTAATAAAAGAATAAATTTGTAGACATCATAAATAAAACAAAACATTTTAAAAATATTTAATGGGCTATTTATCTTTAAAAAGATTATTAAGTAAATATGACATCATAAATAGAATAAAAATATTTTGAAGAAAGTTGTAGACATGAGATATCATAATTGTTTCTAAAAATAGTTTAAAAAACAATCATCTATAATATAACTAAAAGAAGAGGTTGGGGGTACACTTGGCACCCCTAATCCCTCTCCTTTAGCCTAATCCTCCATCCTTATTACTCTTCTATTTTTTAATATTAATCTAAATTAATTTACACTTTTGGGTTTTCCATCACCAATTTACACTTTAGCCCCAATCTAAAATAATTAAATTACATTTTTTGGTTTCTCATCACCAATTTACACTTTGACCCAATTTAAAAATAATTAACTTACACTTTTTGATTTTCTATCACCAATTTACACTTTAACCCAATTTAAAAATAATTAATTTTTTTGGTTTTCCATTACCAATTTACACTTTTTAGTTTTCCATCACCAATTTACAATTTCACCAAATTTACACTTTTACCAAATTTACACTTTTTGGTTTTATTGGTAATCTATAATATAACTCATGTACGAAAACAAAACAGAAGAAGCTAATTTTTATATACTTTGCACATAATTAATCATTATAATTATTTTTGAACATTGAATTCTTATGTTATCGTTATTATTATTATTTCTTTTAATTTAGTTTGTTGTCCATTATAGGTTCGTTATGGCTTTTTCTTCAACAACAAAAAATATGACCACATTAGTTCATCTTGAAAATCTTAAGCCAACAAATATTAACCATCATTTACCACTCCGTGTTGTGCATATATGGACTATTTCAGAGTGGAACAGCCTGAAGAAAATCAAAACATTCGAGATGGTCTTTGTTGATGAATTAGTATGTATTTTACAAATTACATAGTTTACACTTTTAGAATATAAAAAACTGTAAATTTATTATTTAACTAAAGTTGAAAAAAAGGGGTAAACTGAAATCAATATTTATATGGAGTTAATTTTCGTATGTTTTATTCTTTAGCTTTCGTATTGATTAAGTTGTGATATATGACTTAAGTAATCTAAATATTATATATTAAATTTTGTATTTGTAAACTATATTAACTCTTAAGATTTACGATTATATCTTTCTATAACCTTTTAGATATAAAGTCTAAATTTCCTATGAGTAAGTTTCTGATTACTTTAATATATTAACTTTGATTATTTTAATATCGTTTTGAAAGTAGCTTATTAATAGTTTATACTTAAGATTGACGATTATATCTTTCCATAAATTTTCTATTAACTCGATCTTAGGATTTACGATTATTAATGATGAATGAGCGGAAATTTTTAGGAGTATTTTAACCGATGGAGTGGCTATTCGGCTAGCAAATTTCTATGTTGATTTCGGTATATCTATTTAATACATTTGAATCTGATTTTTTTAAGACTACCCGTCTATTAGACGGGTCTGAACACTACCGTCATGTCGCGTGAATACTTTTTTAGTGTACTAATATGATCGTGTAGAGCTAGAAAGTCATGACTAAAAGTCCAGATTCATTTATACCATGGACCATGTCATTTATTCATTAATGATGTCGATATCATTGTACGACTTTATGTTATTTTTTGAAACGACCATATGACGAATAGAGGATTATTCCAAAAGAATAAGTGGATACGAGATTTACATATCTTGGATCAAAAGAATACATGATAAGTGATAAGATTAATACTAGAGATATGTAACTTGTTTAACTTTCAATTAATGGTTTTACTAAATCTTTTGGATCAAAATGCCTAAATTAACTTTGAATGGACTTTTAGTCAAAGACATTTTTAACCTTCCAAAATTCACTACTTTTTTCAAACACTCATACGATTTCAACATTTTGCAATAATATAGATTGCTTATATATTACGAGCAATCTGAGAAGCACTTTTTTAAGTGCGATCAAACGAATTTCACAAAAAATCATGTGTAATTATTAGTAACAAAACAACTTGAGAAGCACTCTTTCAAACGATTTTTTTTTCTCCGATCCATAATTTAATAAGGGTTTTCATTAACAACTTTACAAATTATTGAATTTTTAATATGATTATGATCGATCCTCTATTTTCTAATAGGGTTTTTCTTTTCAAGATGTTAAAATAAAAGATAAATCTCATACAAGAAAATATTTTTCATCATTACATTATATTTTTTCTTCTGTCAGTTTTTATAGTTTTTAACTTTTCATTAATTTGTCAGATTTTATATGAACAAGTTTAACTATTTTTATATGGTTTTCTCGCGTTTCACACAAGTTATAAGCTAGTTATTTTTATACACAATAATTACGACTCTTAGAGCGGTATATATCATTTTTCTTTTAATTTATATTCTATAATTTACAGTATATTCCAAGTGTATACTTTGTACAATTATGTAATGTACTTTCCATTTTTTTACACACACACACACATATATATATATATATATATATATATATATAAACCCTTATAAAACATATTGAAACTCTATTTTAAGTAATTTAAACACTTTTTTTAATATTCTCATATTGCCCTTAATTCACAGGTTACCTTTTATTTTATATCTCTACACAATCAGACAAACATTCCTACCAAATTTTAACACACAGTCAATTCTTTCTCTCAATCCTATTTAAACACACGCATATCAATTCCTCCCCCACTGTTTTGTATTATCATCACCATTTAACCACTGCAATGCGCGGACACCATCCCTCGTATAGATTAAAAGAGAATGTACATTGAAGGGAAAACATAAAGAAAGTTCGTCTTTAAATTTCTTTTTAAGCATGTTTTTTTGATTTTTTTTCTTTATTTAATTTCTTTGTTCCCTCTTTAATTAATAAATTCAAAAAAGTATATATGTTTAAAGTTTTTATTTTCAAATGGCATACCTCATAAGTTATAGGTGAAACCTGTCAGTTTTTAGCGAAGCCATGATGGTTAATCATTCTATCACCGACAACCTCTATGACCTATCAACCCTTTAAGGGCGAAGTTCGTATCGTACTTTTATATATATATCTCACTGACTCGGATCATAACTTTTTATTTATATATTTTATTAAAAAAATTGTATTGAGTTAATTAATAAAAGAATAGAAAATACAAAAATAACTTTGAGTCTACCTACACAAGATGTTAATCGAATACAATATATAATAAAGGTATAACAATAAAGACAATTATATCAAGTAACCCGACGTTGCAATGCCAAAGTTCCAAGCATTTTTGCAAGTGTGAGTTGTCTTATATTTATAGGCAAACATGTCTTGATGACATGGCATATGCCGTACAAATATGGTTAGGTGCATTTATAGATTTGTTGGACAAATCCATAACATGTTTGTTTATGGTAAAGTATGTAAGTTTCTTGATGTGACTTAACATACTTTATTCCCAACCTTTTGCTTCAATCCTAGGTATAAAGTTATTAACCGGGTAAAGGTAGTTTAAAGCCTACAAAAAGACTTTCTCGTAATCAGTGAAAAAGTGTTGTAAATACTTTTTCACTGAGGGCCTTCAGATCTTCAATCTAGTGGAATCTTTTCAGAGTTCTGCTCCTCAGAAGTTTCCCTTCTTCAGTCTTCGACTTCAGAATGAACGTCTTCAGATATGTTGATCTTGATCTGAGGTGAAGCTTCAGATAACTAATTCTGAGGGATGTCTCAGAATTTCTGTACAAGTATTTTCTCTGAGCTTCAATATTTCTGAACAAATTATGCTTGGTCGATTTTCGACCTAACAATAACAAACTAAATAAAAAGTGAACCTTTATTTTCTTCTCTTCTTAAGAACATTTTTTCCAGGATCCTACCATTATATATATATATATATAAAGGGTAAGGTTAATGTAAGAACCATTCACATATGATCATAGGTAAGTTTAAGTATAAATTGATAGTTCATATGCATGTGAACGAATATGTTCATATATAACAATTCGGATATGAACATCAAGTTATAATTTAAAAGTTCTCACACGATTCTTCCCATTTAAATGGTTCTCACATGAACCTTTTCACACACACATCATTCACATATTAACATAAGTACTATTTGGTATAACTTGATACATTCATATATGCATGAATTTGATCACATATATCATTTATATATAAACATCAAGTTATAACTTACTAAGTTATACACAAATGTGAAAGACTAAAAGTACATGTTTTTAGGCATAATAAGTGTCAGAACGGACCTAGGAATGAGCTGTTTTTGTAAGTTTTTTGGTATTGTAAATATATCTTTTCTACTATCTTTTGTGGGCTTTTAACGCTTTGCTAAAGGCCTTCATTATTTATTGAATATATAGCGTTAAAACTTAATAAGGTGGGCATAATATCCGAAAGTTTTGTAAAGTAGCGAGACTTGGGTTTTATTAGTTTAAGACTTCATTTTTTTATTTTAATTTTTTTTTAAAGTATGGATCATTTGTTCGCAACAGGGAATTTAGCTTACGTTTTCTTAACCGGGTCCACGCTAGAAAGCCTACTCACTCTCAATACCTAGTAAGAGGAGAAATTCCTAACTAAACCGCCCGAAGGCATGATATTTAATTTGGGAAACACTGCCCCCTTACGTTTTCTTAATGGGAAATGATATTAGTACCACAAATTTTAATGAATCTACCACGCTATACAACTTTCTGAATACACTGTACAAGTTACTAAAGCATATATGTCGTAGATTAATCGATTCCTGTGGTACAAATATCACTCCCCTTTCTTAACCAGATCCACGCTAGAGAGCCTCATCGCCCTTAATACCTAGTAGGAGGAGAAACTCCTAACTAAACCGCCTGAAGGCATGATATTTAATTTGGGAAACATTGCCCCCTCTGCAGGACTCAAACCTGCTTCACTGGAGGACTTTATTGTAAAGTTCCTTTAAATGTTTTTCCCATGTCTCGAACTCGAGACATCCGGCTTATAAAGTTGGTGCTCAACCACTGATCTATATTAGCAAGTAATTAATTGACTTAATAAAAAAAAATACTTAATTCACTCAGTCAATTAAAAATGTTTATTAATTAAAATTAATAAAAAAGTAACTATATTGACTTAATTCATATAAACAACATTTATCCATTAACACTGGACATATCATCAATTAACATTAACCATCTTTATTATTCTTAAACTAAATTTTGTGAAACTGAAATTTTTGTGTTCCTTTTCTATATGATCCTACACAATTTAAAAATATTTATGATAATTTGTGTACTTCAACATAAATTCCTTAAAAGATTGCTCGCAAAACCAATGAGCCCAAATGGGATCTAGATGCCGAGATCATTTAAAAAAATACTACAAAAATATCGATTAATGCATCCCGATAATATGGTTATCGAAAAAATAAAGATACATCTATTGGTCCAATAACTCGTCAAGCCTCTTGTCCTTTTCCTTTAAGAGTAATGAAGCAAGAATACTTTACTGTACGATGACCGCAAAAAGAATATATTATAGTTAGAAATAATGTTAGTTTATTTACTTGTTTATATGGTAAATTAAAACGGTTTTTGCTATAGATTGTAAAGACATGCCCTATGCACTCGTCAAACACATCACAATCTTGAGACATCAAATCAACACTTATAAAAATAAACTTGTTTTTCCAATTATTTATATGGTTTAGTGCGTCGAAATGCGACAAACTATGCCCAAAAGGTTATAGTGTGCACGAACTAACTTTTTTTTTTATTGTATGCATAAACTTAATAAAAAAGTTTATATCATGCAACTTTTTGTGACCGACCAATAAAAACTTTACACGTGACCTGTTCAAAAAATAATATTACACGTGGCAACTCGTATACACATTGCATGATTTGAACATTTTTACTAAATTTATGCATACAATAAAAAAAACGTTAGTTCGTGCACACTATAACCTTTTGGGCATAGTTTGTTGCATCCCACACACTAATCCCTTCTTTATATGTACACCCCGTGGTCCTTTTACAAATCAAGAATTCTCCTTAGATCTAGTCGCAATGGTAACCCAATCCCTTGCGTCGCAAACATATGCGAATCTCCTAAAAAGTTCTAAAGAATGCTCACCATCATAAGCATGACACAAGACCTCAAAGGCCATGATCTTTGAAAGACCTTGAGGATGCCAGCGAGAAAAATGGTTCCCATAGTACTTCAAAACATCTAAGAAGAATGAAGTGAAGGGATACCTAACGTTCTCTTGAATAAAAGATTTGAGGTATACACCAACAAAACCATCAGGGGGAAGAGAATATTTTGTTTAAGATCAGGCAACCTACAAGATCCAACCCGACCCGGAAAAAACCTATTTACGAAATCCTCAAACTGCTCTTGAGTAACTTTGGAATACGTGGTCTCTATGCCTAATTTAGCCATTGAATTAGAAAATTTTTGAAAGAAACAAGATACCTGGATGGAAGATCGCAAGGAATCGAAGACGACAAAGAACAAAAGGGACTAGTGAAATAAAAGAAAGGAAAGAATATAAAAGGATTAGTAGGGATCAATTTCGTATCAATTTTGAAATTCCAAAAGAACCGTTGAAAACCTTAGCTCACTATATTTTCTCTTTTACCCCCTCTACAAAAAGTAATCTATCTTTGGCCCTTGCAACCCCAGCAAAGATATATATATATATATATATATATATATAATCCTTCGAAGTAACATATTTAGAAAAGATTGAAAAGATTACCGTGGCAGAAAACATTATAGTCTAAAATTATAACCTTGGCAGTTAATGATATTAGACTGGGGGGCTTAATGGTGTACCCCTTCGATTCATCATACAAAGGCCACATAACACGGAGTACCTCAACGAAGGACATGAGTTCGGAAGAGTTTAAGATTATTAAATAAGTAAAGGATTGACATAAAAGAAAAAAGAAGATATTCACCAAAGGTGAATAAAATATTCTGATTCTTATGAGGCTTATCTCCTAAGAAAAACAAATCGGATAAAATATGACAATTAGATATCGATCCCAAGAAGGAAAGGGAAAACCCTAACCTTTTTCTCAAAGAAACTTTCTCCTATAAAAGGAGAATGATTTCTCATTCATAGGCACGACTTACAATCAGCCGAAAACCCTAACACACATACAATTGGCGTAAAGTGGCATTGCCTTACCTTCGGGGAATCGCCAATAAAACCTAAAACCCTTTCCAATCCATCCGTAAATTACACCCTTTATTCATAAAGTACAAGACGCGGATTGTTTCACAATCATCCTCGATTGTTCTTGACTCGTCCTCCGTAGCACACCATAAGGTTGGATTCATCCTTGGACTCATCCTTTCATGTTCGTCCCCCCATGGACGAATGATTTAAGCATTCTTTCTTTTTTCTTTTTTTAACTTTGTGAGTGAATAATTAAATAAAAGGTGAGTCCAAGACTAGTCTTGGGTATAAGGTTGGATTTAGGGGGATTAGTCCTTAAATGATTTTTTTTTTTGATGTGGCGCTAGTTTAGGGTCAGATTTTCTATAACTATGATCCTGAACAATTATATCACTAACATAATTTTCTATAGTACACGATAATATCTTGATGTTTTGCAGGATCCTGGATTCTACAATTTAAATGCAGGATATTCAGAAAATGGCTAACGGTTAAAAATGTATCAACACTTGTGCAACGGACTTCACAAGAGAGTCAATATGCAATCCCTTGAATATTGGAACAGAATGAAAGAATAAACGTGTCAAAGAAGACTCAACGTCTATTTTCCACTTCAACACGTTGATTAAACAAGACGCGGAAGATCCCGGATATTTCGGATAGTTAGTTACATTTTTACATTATAAATATCGAGTGATTGATCGAAGTCTAGGCACTTAGCATTCAGTACTCACACTTGTATTCACACAAACTTACTCACTGCTTTATTTTCATAACTTCAATCAAATTACTTACTCATCCATTGTATTGTAATCAACGAAAATAATAAAAGAACATAGGAAGGGTCGATTGAATCCTCCCGGGGTTTTTTTACCTAAGATAACTTAACTGGATCAAGGGTTTTTCCTCGTCAACAAAATTCTGGTGTCTTTACTTTTATTTGCAATTTCATTATGCTTTTACGTTATTTTATTCTATTTTACATTATCTTCAACTGTTTTCTTATTTACTCAAAGTATTTCGATCTCAAAGATCTTCTCAAACTCGTTTTTAGTACAAACTCTTAGTTTATTTATTTTTGATAAGAAAACTTTCCTTTTTATTTGAAGATCCTTGAACACCAAACCCCACTTACAAATCTTCGATTGATTACTAATCCAAAATCCTTTCTAAAATTATCTTAGGTAATTTTTGACCGAAACAATTTGGCGCCCACAGTGGGGCAAAAAGGTGTTTTTGCAATATAATCGCATTATCTTAATCTTAATTTCAAGGATTTTTATCAAATCAATTTGCTAAGAATGTCGACCTCCCAAAATGCTTCTTCTGTTGTTTCTGGATCTACAACTTAGAAAATTTTAATCAAACCTCCAAAAAGTAATGATAACAGGAACACTGGAAAAGCTATTGATGGTTCATCTGCTGGACATGATCCACTTGGCCCGATGCCTAAGGAACCAGAACCCTATGTAGATCCATTTGCAGGATCACGGGTAAGAACGAATCGTGGCGAAACTAACGCTAACCCAGATGTTGCTTCCATGATTAAAGGTTTGCAGGAACAATTAGCAACGGCACAATCAGAAAATCTTGCTAGATTTGATATTTTAGAATCTAGAATGATAGGAAGCGGGAGCCAACGATCTAAAAGTCAAGAAGTCAGAATTCACGACCTAGAGGCTCCAGAGAATTCACCCGCAATTAATAGGAGTGTTAACTTTGGAGGGACCAATACTCAAGGAGCGTCGGCGTCTCAATCATTGGGTCATTTATTTTCCACTCCTCCTGCAAAAACTGGATCTACTTCCTTCTTTTACGGCGGAAATAATTCAAATAATAATATCAACAATAATAATAATGAACAAACTCCTCCGTCTTCTACGATAAATCCAGGTTTGAATAATTCCTCTCATAGTTATGAGGATAATGCTAACGGTATGCAGGACAATGTGGCGAATGCGTATTTAGCGAGGGAGTTGCAGAAAATTAAGGAACTGATTTCGACAGTTCCGGGATACTGTCAGCCGATCCGCAGATGTACAGAATTTCCAAGTTTATACCGGCTATTGCTAATGTGGAAATTCCGAAGAAATTCTCAGCGCCTCATATGAAAACGTATGATGGAACCACTGACCCAAAAGAGCATGTGGCCCAATATCTGGAAAGAATGGAGACAGTTCCGATTCCGATGGATCTGAGGGAAGCATGCCTATGCAAAGGCTTTGGGGCTACATTATCAGGAGTAGCCCTGAAATGGTTATTAAATATACCAAACGGATCCATTACTTCTTTTGCACATTTAGTTAGTCAATTTACTTTACAATTTTCTTGTAGTAGACTTTTTGAAAAGATAACGAGTGATCTTTATCAAGTCACTCAAAGGAATAACGAATCTTTGAAATAATTTCTTTACAGGTTTACGAGAGAATCTTTGTAGATTCCAAAATTAGACATGAATACTGCAGTTCAAGCCCTGAAGATGGGATTAAGCAAAGATTCTTTATATTATCAGGATCTTGTTATGACACCTTGTAGGTCACTCGACGAAGCGAGAAATCGTTCTTTGAGATTCATCAGGTTGGAAAAAGACGAAATGCTGAGGAAAAGGATGGAGACTCCATCAACATATGATCGTCCAAACAGAAAAATAGAAACTCCTGTATTCCGACCAAGAAACAAGCTATATACAAGAGCTGTGCAACAGAATACGGTTGAAAGATCCGGAAGTTATCAATATCCTGACTTATCTAATTATTGTTTCCCTGTTGATGTTGCAGGAATTGTAGCAGCAATGAAGAATCTTGGGGCCAAAGTTAGATGGCCTCCCAAGAATCCTAAGAGTGACACAAACAAAGACAAGTCAAGATGGTGTGCCTATCATGAAGATTTTGGGCATACTAATGAAGAATGTTTTGCTTTTAGGAGAGAAGTCGGGATACTCCTCAGCAAGGGATATCTGACAGAATTATTTGGCAAAAAGAAGGGTCAAGATATCGATGTTAAGGATTTGGGCAAGCAGGTTCAACAACAACCATCGTGGCCCAAATCACCTCCAACTAATGCTAGAATTATCAATTATATTTCAGGTGGATCGGAAGTATGCGGTACATCCTATTCAGCCGCAAAAAGGAATGCAAAAGAAGCCAAATAAGAAAAAGGGGAAAGGCCGTTACAAAAATACGATTTGCTACGAATGGATAAAGTGACTTTTGAAGAGGATGATATGGACAACATTCAGGATCCTCATCATGATGGTTTGGTAGTAACCTTATATGTAGCTAACCATTTTGTACGCAGGATCTTGATTGATAATGGCAGTTCAGTCAATATCATTAGATTGGAAACCTTGAAAAGGATGAGAATCTCTGAAGAAGAAATTGGCGGGAAATCCACAGTTCTCGTTGGTTTCAGTGGAGAAACGAAGAATACTTATGGTGAAATAAAATTGTTAGTCTATGTCGAAGGGGTAAATTCAATGCAAAAATTTTGTGTTATTGACTCTTTACCTAGTTGCAATATTATTCTAGGTAGGCCATGGATACATGAAATGAGAGTTGTACCTTCAACTTATCATCAATCTGTAAAGATCCCGACTCCTTGGGGGGTGGTGAAGATAAAGGGAGATCAGCAGGATGCTAAGAAATGTTATATGGCCTCCATGAAATCTACAAGCAAATCTACTGAAGCATAGCAATCAAGGAAGAACATTCTTGATATCAGGGAATATGAAGATCAAGACGTAAAGGAGATCCAGATATCAAATGAAGATCCTGATATTAAGGTGTTCATAGGAAAGAAGATACCAGGAGATCTTGAAAAGGATCTCATTGATTTTCTAGGCAAAAGAAAATCTACATTTGCTTGGAAACAGGAAGATATGACAGGTATCTCTAAAGACATTATTACTCATAAATTAGGTATTGAGAAAAATTTCAGGCCTGTTCAACAAAAAAGAAGAAAATTTGCTCCGGAAAGAAACACAATTATTCAAGAGGACGTTGAAAGGTTACTGAAGACAAAGATGATAAGAGAAGTGAAGTTTCCAGAATGGCTTGCAAATGTCGTGGTGGTACAGAAGAAGAATGGGAAATGGAGAGTCTGTGTAGACTTCACGGATCTTAACAAAGCCTACCCCAAGGATCATTTCCCATTACCCCACATAAATGCGATGGTAGATGCTACGGCTGGACATGAAATGTTGACATTCATGAATGCATCTCCAGGATTTCAACAAATTCAGATGGAGCCTGAGGATCAAGAAGCAACTACATTTATGACTCCAACAGGTATATATTGTTATATTGCTATGCCTTTTGGATTAAAAAATGTAGGTGCAACATTACAGAGGTTGGTAAACATGATGTTTAAAGACCAACTGGGGGATACGATGGAGGTTTACATCGACGATATGGTGGTAAAATCGAAGAAGGCGGAAGATCATTTAAAGGATCTTGAAGTTGCTTTCGATATATTGGATCGCTTCAATATGAAACTCAACCCGACAAAATGCAACTTTGGAGTAGGTGCAAGAAAATTCCTAGGTTATTTGGTAACCAAAATAGGAATTGAAGCAAGTCCAGAGCAGATAAAGGCAATTATGGAGCTGAAATCACCCAGGAATGTAAAAGATATTCAGAGATTAACTGACAGATTAGCAGCGCTAAACAGATTCATATCAAGATCATCATATAGATGCAAGAAATTCTATGATATGCTGAAGAAAAATAGAAAGTTCGAATGGGGAGAAAAACAAGAAGAAGCATTCCAAGCATTAAAGGTCTATCTATCAACTCCACCTTTATTGATGAAGCCGGAAAAAGGTGAAATACTTTTTCTATACCTATCAGTATCATCAGAAGCAGTAAGCGTTGTGCTTGTAAAAGAGCACGAAGGTAAACAACATCTTGTTTATTATGTTAGTAAGAGTTTATTAAATGCTGAAACTAGGTACTCACATCTAGAAAAGTTAATGTTAGCTTCGATAATGGCCTCAACTAAACTTAGGCATTATTTTGAAACACATCCTATACATATAAAAACTAATTATCCTATAAAAGGTGTGCTTAAGAAACCAGAATTATCAGGAAGATTGGCTAAATGGTCTGTAAAGTTAAGTGCATTTAATATAACTTATGAACCTAGAACTGCTATTAAATCTCAAGTTTTAGCTGACTTTGTGGCTGATTTTACTAACGATTTACAACTAGATGCTGATTTAGAAGTTAAAATGTCAACTGAAAATTGTGAAAATGGATATTGCATACTGATGGTGCAGCAAATGTAAGAGGAATAGGTTTAGGAATCATACTAAAATCGCCACAGGGGGATATGTTACCTCACTCTATTAGTTGTGAATTTACTGCCACTAATAATGAAACGGAATATGAAGCTTTAATAGCAGGATTAGAATTAGCTAAAAATATGGGTATTAAACGCTTGCAAGTCTATGTAGACTCTTTATTGTTAGCAAATCATTTTAATGGATCTTATACGGTTAGAGGTGAGAAGTTAATAGCTTACATAGAAATAGTAAAAACTTTAGCTAAACACTTTGATTCCTTTAGTATAGAACAAGTACCAAGACAGGAAAATATAGAAGCAGATGCTTTAGCTTATTTAGGATCCTCACTCAATATTCCACCAGATACTAAGATACCTATAATAAAAATAATGAATCCGGCTATAGAAACGATACAAATTAAAGCAGTTGACGAACAAGTATCCAAAGGGTCTAGTTCTGGGGACAATTCAGAATCCTGGATTGAACCAATTATGAAATATTTGCTAGAAGGAATTATTCCAGAACAGGAAAATCACAGAGCTTTCAAGGTAAAGGTATCATACTTCTCTATTATACAAAATAGATTGTATAGAAAATCACTTGCAGGTCCATATTTAAGATGTCTGGAAAAAGAGAAAGCACAAGAAGTCATGAGAGAAATACATGATGGAGAATGCGGAAATCATTCTGGAGCTAGAGCATTGCGAGCTAAGATAGTAAGGACATGATATTACTGGCCCACTATGGATAGAGACACAAAGGAATACGTCAAAAAGTGCGATGGATGTCAAAGGCATGGTAATCTATATCATCAACCAGCTGAACCAATGTATCCCATTGTTTCTTCATGGCCTTTCATGAAATGGGGAATGGATATAGTTGGACCAATGCCAAAGGCACCATGTAGAAAAAAATTTATGCTGGCAATGACGGATTACTTTTCAAAATGGATAGAAGCTGAAGCCTTTGTTCAAGTGGAAGAAACAGAAGTGATTTCTTTTATTAAAAGAAATATATTCACAAGATTTGGAGTACCAGCTGAAATAATTTGTGACAATGGTTCACAATTCATTGGAAGGACAACTGGATTTTGTGAAAGCTATGGTATAAAAATGATCACTTCCACTCCCGTTCACCCTCAAGCTAATGGACAAGCAGAATCAAGCAATAAGATCATTGTCAATAATCTTAAGAAAAGGCTAAAAGGCAAGAAGGGTTTATGGGCAGAAGAACTACCATTTGTATTCTGGGCTGATAGGACTACTGTGAAGTATGCAACGGGACATACGCCATTTTCTTTGGTGTTTGGAACTGAAGCAGTACTCCCAACAGAGATGATGGTGCCAACAGCAAGATGCAGTTTGCAGACAATTCAGGATAATGATCAAGCATTATTTGAAGATCTTGACTTGGTTGATGAATTAAGAGAAGCTGCAAAAATCCGTATAGCCGCATATCAACATCAAGTAACAAAGATATATAACAAGAACATAAGGATCAGAAGATTCAAAGTTGGAGATTTAGTATTGAGAAAAGCATTCAAAAATACTACAAAGAAGTCTGACAGAAATCTCGCACCAAAATGGGAAGGTCCTTACTTCATACATTCAGAAGCCGGTAAAGGATCTTATTGGCTTCAAGACCCAGAAGGTAGAATGCTCCAAAGATCATGGAATGCAATTCATCGTAAAGCTTATTATAAGTAAGAAATTATTATTTTAATGTGGTACTAACTTGAGCGTCGGAGTGGCATTAGTCAAATTGATTAATGTCTATTCTTGGTGTGCAAATTTTTTTGATTTATTTGTGCAGAATAACGTTCAGGATCCTGGCTAATGAAGATCATGAGTTCCTACCCAAGGTACAAGTCAAGACAACTCCTTACGAAGCTAGAACTCCATAGTTAGGTTACAGTGGGTTGAACATTTCAATCCTGGGTTGAAGGGTACACCTTCCCAAATGCCGAGGTTTAACAGTACACCTCATTTCGCCCGGGTCGCACATTAAAAACTCTTAATTGTGGGAAGAACCTCACAATTAGGATGTGAACATAGGGTTGTTGACTTTTCAGTCAGCGCAAACGGGTTCGTGATCTCTACGATCACTCAAACGAGAATAGGGATAACACATCTATTAGAAGAAGAAACGATTATTAGGACTAACAAACGATTTAATCAATAAATTTTCTTGTCAATGTTTTTTGTTTTGCAACAGGGAAATGAAGTTCTATAAATTATGGTTTATTGCAAAGGTATGTGATTTTAAAGGTTTTCATATCTTTGTAATTTGCAGAAAAAAAATCAAAGCTTGGAAATGAGGTACGATATTTAAAGATAGAAATTATTATAATTCATTAGTGGTAAATTACAAAAGCTATATGTACATATTACTACTAGATTAGAGCCTACTAGACTATGACCATTACATTTTTCCATACTTAATCGTAAAAAACCCTAGAAATAGGAGCCCCCATCAAGAATCTCGTCAGCGAGATTGGCGTTGACGTTAGGGAACTCTTTCTTTAAGGAAACCACCACAGCATCAAAGAGGTGATTTTCTTCTTGGTCTTTAGCAGTTCGTGTTGAGCAGTATTGATTTCGGCATAAGTTTGAAGTATCTCATCTTTGAGAGCTTGAAGATCATCGCCCCATTTGTCAATAATCTCTGTGGTGAGATCTTGTTGAAGTATGCAGAGGGATTTGGATGATAGATAGCATGAGATGATGTCTTGAAGCAGTTTGCTATGAAGTCGTGATTGTTCATTGCAGCGGGTGGAAGTTTCATCGAGATGCTACAAAATAAAGGAAAAGGATAAGTAAAATAAAAGAGAAATGGAAAATGGAAAGAAAGATTAATTTTTACCTTGTCCATCAAGATCGGCGAAGAAGATGAAGATGCCATTTTTTGAAGAATTTTTGGAGAAAAGTAAAACTTTGAAGATTGTATGAGATAAGATTGATGAGGAACGGTTGAAAATAAAAGGGAATATATATAGGCGGAGTAATAGGAGTCATGGTCATAAAGGGATAGGTTAAACGTCTCGTCGCCGAGTAAATTAAAGGATTTTCCATTATTACGTTACTGTAGCTCTGCAACGCGCCTTTTAGATAATTAATGGGAATAAATCATTTGGATTCTAGAAACAATAATAAATAAGATATATCTAAGTTAAGAAATTTATATTTACTTAGGAATAAAGTTAAATATAAATTTGGGGACAATTGTTTAGGGTCAGATTTTCTATAACTATGATCCTGAACAATTATATCACTTACATAATTTTGTATTGTACACGATAATATCTTGATGTTTTGCAGGATCCTGGATTCTACAATTTAAATGCAGGATATTCAGGAAATGGCTAACGGTCAAAATTGTATCAACACTTATGCAACGGACTTCACAAGAGAGTCAATATGCAATCCCTTGAATATCGGAACAGAATGGAAGAATAAATGTGTCAAAGAAGACTCAACGTCTATTTTCGACTTCAACACGTTGATTAAACAAGACGCGAAAGATCCCGGATATTTCGGATAGTTAGTTAGATTTTTACATTATAAATATCGAGTGATTGATCGAAGTCTAGGCACTTAGCATTCAGTACTCACACTTGTATTCACACACACTTACTCACTGCTTTATTTTCATAACTTCTATCAAATCACTTACTCATCCATTGTACTGTAATCAATGAAAATAATAAAAGAACCTAGGAAGGGTCGATTGCATCCTCCCGGAGGTTTTTTACCTAAGATCACTTAACTGGATCAAGGGTTTTTCCTCGTCAACAAAATTCTGGTGTCTTTACTTTTATTTGCAATTTCATTAAGCTTTTACGTTATTTTATTCTATATTACATTATCTTCAACTTTTTTCTTATTTACTCAAAGTATTTCGATCTCAAAGATCTTCTCAAACTCGTTTTTAGTACAAACTCTTAGTTTATTTATTTTTGATAAGAAAACTTTCCTTTTATTTGAAGATCCTTGAACACCAAACCCCACTTACAAATCTTCGGTTGATTATTAATCTAAAATCCTTTATAAAATTATCTTAGGTAATTTTTGACCGAAACAGCGCTAATTAGGACTAGTCTTTTTGGGGAAGAGTCTACGCATAAGGCAACTTTAATATACTTTTTTATTTGTTTCAACATAGGTAATGAATTTTAATGCGTACTATTAATGTAGGTAATATATTTTGAAATTTATTTCCAATATAGGTAATGAATTCTAAATCACTAAATTGAATCGTATTTAACCCCAAATAAAACTATTATATTTGGACTAACTAACTATATATATAATCTTAATCTTAATCTTAGTATATACTATAAGACAATTGAACTAATGACTTATTAATCAATCAAATCGCTCAATTTTATCAAATTGATTTTCACTTATGTCATCATTTGGATTAACTATAAATTAAAAATCCTAATAATCATTATCCAAATACATTATTATATTAGTATTTATTAATTTACACTTTTTTGTTTTCCAATCAATAATTTATACATTTTAGCCCTGAATACTTGATTTATATTTATTTTTAACCATCAACTTGAGAGTGTTTTTTAAAATTTACATTAAAACAATTTCAACATATGAAATATTGTCTACAAAATATTATTTCAAAACGTAATGACTTATTAACCAATTAAATTGCTCAATTTCATCAAATTGACTCCGACTTATTAATTGTTTTTTAGAGATAGTTTACGCTTTTTAGCCATGAATACTTAAATTATATCTACTTTTAGTCATCAATAATTATCATAGGAGAGGTGATTGAGAATAAACTTATTCATGTTATGGGCACACATCATTATCAAATACGTATACTTAAATGTCAAGTAGAGGATCACAAGTATGTTTATATTAAAATTCTTAATTATTTTTCATAATAATATCACATTATGAGTACAACTGGTTTCAAAAAAATTCTATAACAGAGAAATTATTATATCACGTGCCTTATGGAATAACTACGAAAATAATTCCATCAATATGTCTCTGCTAATAATGATAGTGACGAACTTGTGATTATTGTACTACAACTTGCAACATATTACACTTGGAACCGTATATCTTCAAACTATAAGCTTTTATAACTTAAATGTATGAAGATCTAATATTGATAATATCGTAAACCCCGTGTCCGGTGTTAAACACAGGTCTAAAATCTAGTATATACTAAAAGGTAACTGATTTAATCTCAATTGACCAACCATAACACTTAATTTTTCAAAATTAAGTAAATCAAACATGTCTAAATTAATTTACATTTTTTTGTTTCCATCACCAATTTACACTTTTCACCCAATTTAAAAATAATTTATACTTTAATGCCTAATATTTATCTAACAACAAAATATAGTTAAAAGTTAAGGTTACATATTTATATCAATATATATTTTATTTTATATTATTAACTTTAATCAAATTAATTGTAATATTGTTGTTCTTAGCAATTGTAATCAGAATATAATTAATATAATCATTGTTGTAATGTTGTTATTAGTAATTAAAATTAAATTGTATTTAGAATACAACTTCTTCTTATATGAACTGAAACCTACAAATATAATCACGACAGACAAAATTATTGAAACTTCACGAAATAGCTGCTACTTTTATTGTTCTTAACAATCATGGCTAACGAATATAAATTTATTATTTGCTACAGCATCCAACCTGATTTATTATTTAGTATTTTATATTTAAATATCTTAATTCTTTATTAAGTATATTACGTATAAATTTTTTTTTTCCATATGCTAATTCTTATATTAACTAGATTTTAGACCCGTGTCCAACACTGGACACGGGTTTACGATATTATTAGTATTAGATCTTTATACATTTAAGATATACGGTTTTAAGTGTTATATTTTGCAAGTTGTAGTACAATAATGATAGGTTCGTCACTGTCATTATTAGCCGTTATTAGCCGAGACTTATTGAATAAATTGTTTGGCGTAGTCACTCCACAAGGCACATGGTATAATAATTTCTCTATTATACAATATGCAGTTGTACTCATAATGTTATATTATTATGAAAGATAATTAAGATTTAAAATATAAACATACTTGTGATCATGTACTTGACATTCAACTATATTTATTTGATCATGATGCGATCCCATAACATGCATATATTTATGTTTAATCACCCGTCCTATGATAATTAGATAAGAATTAGGATTATTTTTATATTAATTTTTTGATAAAAATTAGGACACTTGGTTTGAGTGACAAATGCAACTTAAAATATTAATACACAAAACTAATATATAAAAATAAAATAAAATTATGTACCTTTTTGATTGAGAGATATAATGAATCTTGAATGGAGTTCATATTGATTTGGATTTAGTATGAAGTAACTCTCTTTTGTAAATCGTGTTTTGTATTAGCGATCGTCCCATGTTATGTGATTCATATTGTATTTAAGATAATAATGTTGTATATCGCAATCTGTATCTAGAGTTCGAATTGTGTTTATATTAAATATTTAATTAAATATTTTTATTTATAATTCACAAAAATCTAATCTAATATTTGTTAACAAGTCATTAGGTTTTGAAATAAAGTTTTATAGACAATATTTCGGATGTTGACATTTTTTAATTAATTAAATGGTTATAAATTTTAAAAAGTTCTCTCAAGTTAATGGTTAAAAATAAATATAAATTAAGTATTCAAGGCTAAAAAATATAATTTATTGATGAAAAACAAAAAAGTGTAAATGAATGATACTTTTTCTACAAATTAATATAAATACTAATATAATAATATATTTGGATAATGATTATTAGCATTTTTAATCTGTAGTTAATCTAAAAGATGACATAAGTGAGAATCAATTTGATGAAATTGAGTGATTTGATTGGTTAATAGGTCATTAGTTCAACTGTGTTATACTATATATTAAGATAATGTTGTAAAACTTGTGTATATGACACAGGTCTAAGATCTAGTGGAGTACTAAGTAAGAAAGCCTCCTTTCACAATCGCGAATAAAAGAATCTATAATATAACTAAAAGAGAAGGTTGATGTTACATTTGACACCCCTAATCCCTCTCCTTGAACCTAAAACTCCCTCCTCATTAATCATCTATTTTTTTTAACTATTAAATCTAGGCCGACCTTATTATTAATTAAAATATCTTTTTCTTCTTAAAAGTCTCCTAAAAACTCACATATATTCTCAACCAAAACAAAAACCTATGACCAAACCAAAAAAATAGTTGCCTACCAAGAAGTCGACTACCTAGAGGGTTTTTTTTATTATTATACTTTGTTCATATTTAATCATTATTATTATTATTTAACATTGAATTTTTATGTTATTATTATTATTATCTCTATTAATTTAGTTTGTTGTCCATTATAGATTTATCATGACTTCTTATTCAACAACCAAAAATTAGACCGCATTAGTTGATCTTGAAGATCTTAAGCAAATACATGTTAACCATGCAAAATTTTATTTAACTAAAGTTTAAAAAAAAGGGTTAACTGAATTCAATATTTATATGTAGTTAATCTTCATATGTTTCCTTCTTTAGTTTTCGTAACTATAGTCTAAAATTGGTGTTTGTGTTTGTCTTAAGTTTAGATATAACAAACTGCAAATTTTTTATTTAACTAAAGTTGGAACCTAAAGGATCAACTAGATTCAATATTTATATGGAGTTAATTTTCATATCTTTCCTTCTTTAGTTTTCGTTGATTAAGTTGTGATATTGGTCATAGAGATTTTGTCGTCTTCATGATGGTTATCAAGTTTAATATAAACATGTGCAATCTGCCCATCGGGAATGTAACAGATTCAAATTTTAATCCAGAGGATGAAGATTTAGACGATACTGATGCTGATGATGAAATGTTTCATAGCGATGAATCCAATGATTAAGGTGAATGGAACTTTTCAGATGAATCAGAAGACGATACTATGTTTGATGGCAATTATTCTGATAATGAATATGATTCTGATATTTATGATAGCTTTTCCTTAAAAGATTAGTTTATTACGCATTACTTCTTCAACTTTTTGCATTATTTGGATCGTTTAAAGTTTTACTTTATCAATTTGAATTTAATTTAGCATTTATTTAACATATTTCAATTGTATTTAAAACCTTTGATATATATATAGTGAAAAGTTATTTTGAGAACCTTTTTTTTCGAGAACCTTTGAGAACTTTTCAAATCAAGCCCAACCGATGATTATCCTTTACATGAAAATTGTTTTTTGATTGTTTTCTGAATAACTTAAGTGTAATTTTGAAGTTTATAATTTTGTGGAGCCATGGATTATCATCCGTTATACAATTATGTGGAGATTTGGATTCTTGATCACATGTGCACGAATATTGCTATGATTACATGTGATCGACTTGCATACATGTTATCATAGCAATATTCGTGCACATGTGATCAATAATCCAAATCTACACATAATTGTATAACGGATGATAATCCATGCTCCATACAATTATAAACTTCAAAATTACATATAAGTTATCCAGAAAACAATTAAAAAACAAATTTCATGTAAAGAACAATCATCGGTTGGGCTTGATTTGAAAAGTTCTCAAAGGTTCTCGCAAAAAAAAGGTTCTCAAAATAACTTTTCACTATATATATATATATATATATATATATATTGAGACTATCCGTCCAATGGACGGACCTGAATGCTAGTAAACTATAAAATTGGGCCACCCCTTTACTATGAAAATTTGTGTCATCTACCAACAAACTAAAACAAATATTCATTAATCGACACTTGGCATAATTTCTAAGTTACATGTGTCCTTTTTATCCTAAATTCAATATAAGTAAATTATTTTTTGTTTAGTTACCTTAAATAATTATGACTCTAACTTGTCGTATAAAAATATAATTAATAGTATGAATTAGTATTTGTATAGGATTATTAGTTTATCTATTTAAATATGTATGTCTTCACGTAATTGGGGTTGTTTAGCTCGACATACCGTATAACCCAAATACCGAATTGCAACAGGTTTTGGTGTTTATAACAAAAAGGTGCTATTCAATTTTAATTTAGATATATGTGTTTAAACTCAGAATTGTTATTTTGTTTGAACTAACAATTCTGTTATGTGCATGCAAGTATATAATAATAATGTGAAATGCTAAGTTTTGTTTATATGTAAGTAGTTGTTTTGTCATATCTTTCTTTATTGTTTTATTTTGAACTTGAATTCGTTCTAATCTAATTGACCGATAAACTAAAACAAAATTGAGATGTTCTATCCAATCTAATTTTGATGTGATTACAAAATTTTTAAGTAAATCCAAAACTTTAACCAAATTAATATATATTATAATTAACATTACTGTTTATTATAACATTACTGTTTAACCACAATTTATTTTATTTTCACGAATCATATATGAGGCATATTCGAATTTTTTTATGATATAATCTATATAACTTCCGTACATCGTATGGGTATTAAGACTATTATACTCATATTCGATGCATCTTATGCTGTTGCGAAACAAACATGTACGTTTTTACATCCACATTATAAACGACATTATTAACTAACGGGAAAATAAATAAATAAATAAGGATTTGATCAAGGTATTTCTCTCAAGATAGAGGTTATAAATTTAGTCATAGGTTCGATTCATTATTATTACTTATAAGGTCGAGGTCAATTGTAATACTAAATTTTTTTAAAAACAATATATAAACTATGCACCTGTAATTGAATGCTACAACTAGTTATTAAAAATAATAGAGAAAAGCTTACT
Source organism: Erigeron canadensis (assembly GCF_010389155.1). Classification (NCBI taxonomy): domain Eukaryota; kingdom Viridiplantae; phylum Streptophyta; class Magnoliopsida; order Asterales; family Asteraceae; genus Erigeron; species Erigeron canadensis. Next base: position 20,813,255 of record NC_057766.1, on the reverse strand, counting down.
AACCAACAGAATATCCAAATACACTGTAAAAGGTTGAACTAATAGTAAGATGATCCTATGATTGTTTTTTGTTACCTGTCTAAATAATGGCCATTCGATATAAAAAGTAACTTAAAAAAGTAAAATAATAAGATCTTGGTAGATTTAATCAACATTTTAAACGTTTGCCGTGTCACCTCTTTGTAGAGTACCGGCAATGAGAAACTTCTTTGATATACACTACCGACATCCTGATGTCACGACTACATATTTGGCTATGCGGAATATATCATTAAAAACTAGGTGGTTCACATGCCCGGCCCGTTGGGCGGCATCGTTGTTTGAAGTGTGTAGTGGTATCTAGCCGGATATTTTTGACAGTAACGATTAAAAAGAATTCAAAAAGTTTAAAAAATATTCAAAGGAAAAGTTATAAAAATACAAAGAAGTCATAAAATATATGTTAAAAAACAAAATGTTACAACAAAAAAAAAAAAAATACAAAAGTTATAACAACAATAACAAAAAACCTTCAAAAAAACAAAATGGGTACAAAATATTAAAGAAATGGTAAAAGAAAACCCAATATTAAAATAAAAACAAAAGCATAAAACAAAAATGGTATAAAAAAATTAAAAATTAAGAATCAAAAACCCAAAAAAATGTAAAAAAAAAGTTGGGGTTTTATTTATATAAAACCAAATTTATATATATAAGTTGAGGGGATAAAAAATTCAAAAAGAAAATAGAAGGGGCTGGAAAGACAAAGGGAAAAGAGAAGGGGGGGAAATTGTCAAAAAAGCAAAGATAAAGAAAAAAAAAAGCAACATAAAGGGGGTAGAGGAAAGTTTCAAACCCAGTACCTTTCCTTTCAAAGGTGGAGAACTCAATGAAACGACACAACTCTTTAAACGGAAAAATAAGGAATTTTTTTTATTTAAAAGATGCGACGCATGTTTTTATACATGTGCCGCATTTTTGTTCAGACATGAAATGTTAGGTCCAGTTTTAACTAAACTGGAGCTCTCCAGTGACATCTGGAGAGCATGAGGAATTGTCCGAAATATTAGAAGTCCAGTTGCATTGTACAGGTTTAGCAACTGATGACTTCCTCCAGTTGAGATCAGACGACTAGAATCTGAAGACCTTCCAGTTGAAGTCAAAGACAACAAATGGAAGATAGAGATTGGCAATGGCAGCGAAGCCCAGTTGACAATCTACCAGATCAATCAACTGGAGAATCCTCCAGTGTAAATGCTCTTACAAAGCTTTACACTGATTACGAGGAGGACCTTTTTACTCTACATCCTTTTAACCGGACAATGATATTGTCTTTGGATGTAACCTTTTGTCTTACTTTATCTAACACACACAAAGGATTATTTAAACAATACTTTTGTGTGCTGTCAACCATATTTGTACATCGAAGTTGAGATCCCCATGCTCAATCTTCGACTATAAATAGAGGTCCTTGCACAAGCTGTTTCAATAACTTTGCAAATACATATATTCTGCAATATTGGTGAACTTGTGCAATATTCTCTCAATCGCAAAAAGAAACATTTCACAACTCTAAGTGTTTCGATTGTTTAGGAGAATTTCCAAGTTTAGATCAATTGTAATTCATGGGTTGTTAGGATATTTACATTCTTGTATTATCTTGGTTCCGCAACAACCTTGTATTTTATTTAAACAAGTAATAAATAAAATACACTTGAAAATTACATATTGTCTCACCAGTTTATATACTCGTCATTTATATTATTGCATGTATTAATATTCTGTCACTTTAATACTTAATTCCAGTTAACCTGGTACACGATCAAACTAAACTGGTCACATCCAGATTAATTGATCGTGTTGCAAAGTTCACTCACCATCGACATAGAGGTGTCTTCAGCACCCATCTAGTGATAGTTGGGACTAAAATGAAACATGCGCCGCATGTGTAAAAACATGCGCCACATTTTTTGTTCATAATACACCAAAACTTCAAACTTCCAAAAATGCGCCGCATGGACCAAAACATGCGCCGCATGTGTAAAATGAGGGTTAATGTGACAACTAGAAAGTTGTCGAGAACTACGAGAACTAATCATGACATTAAATTAATTAAATCAAAGGTTAAAAAACACCAATGTCATTTTTGTAAATAAAATCACTCCATTAAATACATGATATAATTAGAAAGTTAGAATAGGAATATTAAAAAAGCTATACTCATTCAAATTTTTTAAACAATGACGCTAACCACCCATCAAAAATCATGGACCTATATCAATTAACATTTAATTTATTTTCTTCATTTTACATTCACTTTAACAATCTCATGGTTTCTTAACTCCTGCACGTTTATAGTTCATCACAAGTATACATTTTACATTAGAGAAAATCACGTCATTAGCCAAATTTCATTGCGATTACATCAAATTAGCTAAGTTTTTTTGGATTTTCACAAAATAACCAACAAAATCGCAATAAACTGACAAAATCGCAACGAGAACTTCAAAATCGCAACGAGATTCTGCAGAAGAATCTCATAGAGATTCTGCAGGATGTAACACCCCGCTAAAACGAAATATACGGGATGCACAAATAAGCACAATTGCACATAGTACAAGTTCCAACACAGCCATTAATCATTAAAGAACAGAAGTACGATAGTTATTACAGAATATGGGATGATACCCAAATAGTCAGTGAACACAAGATAGAACAATTGTCTTTAAGTACTAAGACTGAACAGAACAAGCAAGGAAGGTCTTCACGGCTCCTGATCACGTACGCTTGAACAATCGCCAAAAGGATGAGCTTAGAAAGAAAGACTCCTATGCTAACAAGATCTACTTAACCTAGCCTGAAAAGCATGTAAGTTCAAAAGGTCAACTACAAAAGTAGTTGGTGAGATTCACATAATGTACGTTTAGTTTACATATACGTATATATGTATAATAAGAACAAGATCATAAGTTTTGTACGTTGAACCAAGTACTTTGTAATAATATAAACTAGGTCAAGATCTGCACATTGAACATAAGTACTTCATAATAGAATGAACAGAATCATGAACTCGTTATATGAGTCAAGATTTAAGATCAAATTGACCTTCATATAAGCACATAACTTTAGGTCTAAAGCACGTCAAGAACTTAATTAATTTGAACTGTCTAGCCGTTCTAGTGGCGAAAGTACGTTTCAAAGAATTTATTTAGAACATTTCTAAGACAGTTGTTACACAGGATCTCATAGAGATTTTGCAGAAGAATCGCATTGTGATTCTCAAGATCTCGTTGTGATTCTTCATAATCTCATTGCGATTCCGTTAATCTTATTGCGATTTTGATGTTCTCATTGCGATTTTGAAGATCTCATTGCGATTTTGTCAGTTTATTGCGATTTTGTTGGCTATTTTGTGAAAAACCAAAAAAACTTGGCTAACTTGGTATAACCGCAATGAAATTTGGCTAATGATGCGATTTTCTCTTTACATTATAGTGATCACAAGTATACATTTTATGGTGTGTAACATGTGGACACGTATGTGATTATGTGTACCCACGTGTTTCCATTTATGTGCAAATGTGTTCATATATTTTATACGTGATAATGAAATATGGACACATTATTGTTCAATGTACACATTTTTCTATCAATAATCATATCAGTTGTGTTATTTACACATATTGATATCAAGATGATGCGTCTCACACGAACAAAAAATAATATAGAACAATGTCATTCATTTTATGTGTATGATGGAGACAATCAATATTACAATTCATTTCTAATCGTAATTAGACGGATGTTCGCACGATGCGGCGGTGATGGTAGTAGCAACGAAGGTGTGACGACGGCGGAAGTGACGGTGGTGGTGACATGGTGGTGGATGTAAATAAATTGATATAAGATGGGTTAATATGTTTCTTTAAGGGTTGAAGAATCTATGTTGTAATTTATTTCACTAAGAGTATTATAGATAAATAAGTGAATATGTTTAAATTAGTAATTAAAGATGAGAGATAATATGGTCATTTCAAAATCTTAATTACTTAAAAAGGGTAGTTTGCTTTATAGATTATTATAGATATAGATTATAAATATTGATATAAATAAATAAAAATGAAAAATGTTGGTTTAAGGAAGAAAAATGTTTTTTACGTATAAATGGCAATTAATGGCTAATTCATTTCAAATTTATGTAACTCCTAACATGGTTGTAACTAACGAGCTATTCAATGAGCATTTTAATTATAAGTGTTGATTATTTAAATTAACTTTATAAATTTACAATATTATCCCTATATAATAAAGTTCTCATAGTTTTCGACAAATATTTGGTTCTCATTTTATCTTTTTAATATATATATATATATATATATATATATATATATATATATGAATGAGAATATAAGGTTGTTAAGGATCTAAGCTTAGGTGTGGAATACTCACATATTGGTTTTTTAATTTATAAAGTTCATGGGGGCCCAATTAAGCATTTATTTATTACTAAATAATATAAAAAAAAATTATATGTGAGTGGTTCTACACCTAAGTTTAGGTGTCGGGCAACCTTATATTTACTTTTCCCATATATATGTGTATATATATATATGTATCTCGACAAATATTTGGTTCTCATTTTATCTTTTTAATATATATATATATATATATATATATATATATATATATATATATATGAATGAGAATATAAGGTTGTTAGGGTATTAGGAATGGTTGGAAAGATTTTATCAACCCTCTCAAATCTAACCAATAATATACATCCACCTCACTTTACCTTTTCAACCCTCCCAACATTTTTTAGTGGCATTCCATAAAATGTTCAACCCTCCCAACTTTTTTTTTTCTATTTTAAATATATCAAATACATAACATTTTATTATTAAAACACAACATATTAATAATAAAAACACAATACTACATTTAAACAACTAAAAAAAAAACACTTCACCATACTAAAACAAACTAAATTAAATCTTCAATTGGTGTTGGTTGAAAAGTCGGGTCATTGAGGTATGCCAAATCCAGACCCGATACATGCTCTGTAAGATCATACCGGAGACGATGATGGACGTTTTCGTCATGCAACTCCGGTAAAACGCTAGGATCATACACTATCGGTGTCGGTTGGTCCATTATATGACCGGTGAAATTGCCCTCCCGTTGTCCTTAATGATCATGTTGTGCAATATACAACATGCTTCGACGACTTTGCCGATCTTGTCTAAATCGTAAAAACGAATCGGGCGCTCCAAAATCTTCCATTTTCCCTTAAGAACACCAAAAACCCTTTCAATATCTTTTCTTGCCGCTTCTTGTACTCTCTTGAACTTCTTTTCTTTTGGATCGACAGGGTGTGGATAAGCCTTAACAAACGTAGACCACCTAGGATAAATCCCATCAGTTAGCAAATAGCCACGTTTGTAATAGCGACCGCGAACAATGAATGATGAGTTTGGAGCCGTCCCATTTCGAACCGTGTCATACAAAGGCGACTGATTCAACACATTAATATCGTTATTTGACCCGGGAGGACCAAAAAACGAATGCCATATCCATAAATCTTGTGAAGCGACAACCTCAATCATGATCGTAGGGACTTTATGATCCCCACGTGTGTATTGCCCTTTCAAACTCCTTGGACAATACCTCCATTCGACATGCGTACAATCAAGACTACCAAGCATCCCGGGAAGATGATGTCGCGCTTCATGCGCCAGTTGGATCATAGCTATGTCATGGGACGTTGGCCTACGTAAAACCTCGTGCCCATATATATTAATGACCGCATCACAAAAGTTGATAAGACATTCGCGTGACGTGCGATCGGCCATGCATAAATACTCATCGAAGTTATCCGATGGTTCACCGGTCGAGAGTTGCTTGATTGCCGACGTGCATTTCTGTATCGGCGAGAAACCTTGTCTATTCCTTGCGTCCATATGTTGTTGAAAATACGGGTATTAAGCTTCAATGTCACCAATAATCTTTAAAAACAACCGTTTACTCATGTGATAACGATGACGAAAGAAACGTTCGCCGAATTTTGGCGGTTCCGCGAAATAATCACGCATTAACTTTTCATGGGCTTCTTCTCGATGTCGCTCGATGTATGCGCGGGTGTCATTAGAGGAACCCGAGTCTTCTAACTCTTCCACCGCCGCTAACGCGTCTTTAAAAAATAAAAACGAACTACCCGTTGATAAGTCGGGTAGCATAGGCGGGAGGATGATTTCATTGGATGAAGATGAAGTAGACATTTTTATTATGTGAAAGTGTATGTGTTTTTGTTGAATATATTGTTGTTGTGTTTGAAATGGAAGAAGAATTGGTTTAAATAAAGGTAAAAAGGGGAAAAAAAAAATTTTAAAAAAAAACCTCAAACGGCTAAATTGTTTGACCACTCCAACTTTCCAATTGTACACGCTCCCCTCATTTTCAACGGTATGGAACGCGGCTTGTGACACCTTCACCCAACCCTCCAGCCCAGCCCGTTAAAGACAAGGAGTGGTGTACCCGGCGGTTTGGGCCCAACCCGATGCAGCCCTCCCACCTACTCCGTATGCCCTTAAGGACCCAAGCTTAGGTGTGGAACACCCACACATTTTGGTTTTTTAATTTATAAAGTTCATGGGGGCCCAATTAAGCATTTATTCATTAATAAAATAATATTAAAAAAAATTATATGTGAGTGGTTCCACACCTAAGTTTAGGTGCCGGACAACCTTATATTCACTTTTCTCATATATATATATATATATATATATATAATAAAACAGTAGTTATCCAACCATTTTAAGCCCTCCTCTTTAATTTAAAACTTATCTTAAAAATTGACATATAGGATTTATCTTATGTGGCATCTCCTACTTGTTTTACAATATTTAAAGTTAAAATAAATTTATATATATACTAAAAACCAACTGGTTTTTTATAAGTTTCTATGCACATGGTACAACTACACATGCATGCAATTTTGAACTATTTACCTTTTAACCCCTTAAAGATTTTACCTTTTACATTTAAGCCCATCACCTTTTACTACTTTACATTTTAACTCCCTAAAGTTTTTCCTTTACTTTTAACCCCCAAATTTAAGCCCATCACCTTTTTACTACTTTACATTTTAACTCCCTAAAGTTTTCTCTTTACTTTTTAACCCCCAAAGTTTTTTCCTTTTACAGTTTAGCCCATCAACTTTTACGTCTTTACCTTTTAACCCCCTAAAGTTTTTATCTTTTACATTTTACCCTATCAATAAAATGCTTTATTGTTACAATGTCAAATAAATGTTTGTTGGTGACTTTATCAAATTTGTACCAAAACATTGTCATCTGAAAAGATAATCTACTTGAGTCTCGTCGCAAGGTGTGTAATATAATCTGTGGCAACGTGTTTAGGCTTAATGGAATCATTGTGCACGACGTTAGTATAAAAGCTCCGCGGCAACGCGCGGGTGTTTATTTCTAGTATAAATACTAATATATAAAGAAACCGTATGCATATTAATTTGCAAAATCTTAAATACACTATATGACAAAAATAATATAAAAAAATCCCAAACACGTTATATATTATTTATTAAAAAAAAGCCTTAAATCTTTTACTTTGTAAACCGTAGCAATAAGGTTCTACTTTTTCAATTTCTATTGTAGCCATAAAAATAAACAACGCGTTCAAACTATATAACTTAAACAAATATTTATTGATTATTATCAATGTCAATACTAAAAGTTTTGAAAAATCAGTTCAACTCTCATGCATCGCGTGGGTTAAAAAACCTAGTATATATATATAATTCTCTATCTCAAAGTGCATACGTGGTAGGGGTGAGCAAAAACCGAACCGAAAACTGAAAAAACCATAAAAACCGAAAAATCCGAACTGAAAAAACCAGAAACCGAAAAAAACGAAAACCATTAGTTTTGGTTTTCTAAAAACAAAAAATTATTTTTCGATTTTGGTTTCTACTGAAAAACCGAACCGAACCAAAAATATATATTGTTTACTTTATTTTATATTTATATTATTTTATTATTAATTTTTGGTAAATATGTTAATATATTAGCATTTTTAGATGTATATAATAATATTATTTATATGTTCAAGTGAAATTACATAACATGATTGATTTGCTTTAATAAAATTAAACAACGCGTAAAAGATATAAATAGTTATATATATATAAAGTTCGTTTGAAGTTTGTACAACTTTTATGGATTTATTGTCATTGTTGTAGTGTTATTGTTGCTAATATTGTTTTGAAAACTTGTTGAAATAAATTATGGTATAATTATAGAGTATAAACTTATAAACTTTTCAAGATCAAGTTGACCCAAAGCACAAGTGGTTAAAAACCGACTAAAACCGAAAAATCGAACCGAAATAAAGTCAAACCGAAAAACCAAAACCGAAAAAACCGAAAACCAATAGTTTTAGTTTTTAAAAACCGAATTATAACGGTTCGGTTTTAGTCAAAAACCGACCCAAATCGAACCATACTCACCCCTAATACGTGGCATGTCTCTGCTTTCATCACATCATCTTTTTCTTACATGACGTTCTCACGTTGTTTGTCTCTATGCGTATTGTATTTATCTAGCATCTTTATTATTAAAAATAAATAAAAACCAATGGCGAGGCTCGAACATGTGGAAACCAATTAACATTGGAATTAAATTAACCAGTTCATCTAAATATTTGTTTTTTAACTATTTCATGTCCCGTAAATAATAAAACTCGCCCACTCACTACTTTACGTAACAAAACAACCACCACAAAATTAATTATTTTTCTTTCTACGTTTGTCTATAGATTGAATTTGGTATAATAATATTAAATACTTATATAAATCTCAAAACATACATGTAATATTATAAATAATATTGCAATTATCCACACTTTTTATTAGCATGAACAATTTATAAAAGTTTGACACGTTAGCTATATTCATAGTACAAAGTGTGAAGTTTTAAAAATATAAAATTTTAGATGAACTTTTATATCTAATTTGACACACCACTTTTGCCAACACGTTTTTTTAGTACAATATAGTTTTACACACATAAAAATGTGACAAACTATAGAAGCAATTCACGCTAATTTAAAGTGTGGATAATTACAATATAATTTGTAGCGTAATTTTTATGTATAACTATAACTAAAATAAATATAACATTTTGTTTTACCTATTACCCCACTATAACTAGCCAAATCATCATCAAGTCAACAACCACATATAAATTTGTTTTTATTAATTATAAATAGCAAATTAAAAAATGCATAAACAGGATTAAAACCACAACTTCCGTTTTTTAATGTCAAACACAAACCACTTGATCAAATGGTTTTTTGTTTTTTTGTAACACACAATATAAACGGTCCAAAACTTCACATAACTTATTGCAAAGACATAAATAGGTTAAGAAGAATTCACCACAAATATATCTTAATGACATGTTTCGAATTCATAAAAGTTTGGTCTTTTAGAAGATTTTGCCCAATCCTTTCTAAAAATAAATCATTATTTTTTATTTGTATATAATTTTAGATATAAAATTGCTTATTCATATTCATCTTTTACTTTTCAATACGAATATATTGTAAAAATAAAAACTTTAGATAACTTGGAAAATAAACAAATTTAATATATATTATTGCTTATTTTGTTGGTTTTATATGTTTTTTTTAATTAAATTATTAATTAGGATTCACCGTAATAATATTAACTATAATTATAGAAGTATAATACGTATGCAATTTTTAATCTAGAAACATAAATTTTATCTAATTATATATCATATGAGTCCATAACTAAATTTAAAACCAAATTTAACTATCACGTATCAACACATATTGTTTATAAAAATACATTAATACTAGCACAGTCTCTGTGTAATGCAAAAGTTGGTGACGACAATTGTAGTCTCGTGGTTACTATGATCGGTGGTGTTGGTGGCGACTATGGCGGTGGTGGTGTCAAATTGTGTAGGTTAATGTAATTATAATTATTGTAAAAGACGGTAATGAAATTATTTTATAAGATAAAAATTTAGGATGTAAATCAGTAAGATGAGAGTTTATGGTACAAATTAGTTCATTAAAGATATTTTATATATATTTTACGCGTAATCAAAAGTATTAAATAAGATATAAACGTGCAACACACGAGGCCTAATTAATGGGAAAAGTGATGGTGTGGTTGTTATGTACCTAAGCTAGGTATAGAACCCTCTCACACACTAATATTTTAATATTAATTATATAATCAATAACTGTTTGGCCCCCATGTTTTTTATGATATTAAAAAGTTAGTATGTGAAGGTTACATACCTAAGGTAGGTACATGACAACTACATATTTCCAACCATATATATATATGTGTGTATATATATATATATATAACCGGAAAGGAAAGGGGAAAAAAACATTAAAAAGAGGGCCCATATACCAACGGTCATGTTTCCATCTCCAACCCAAGCCTCGGTTTCAATACTCAAATTGGTAGCTGATTTTTCCTAGCCGAATCTTACCTGATCGGCGGTGGCAGTGTAGGCGATCGGGTTCGCCTTGTAACCGAGGGGTACTCCATCCTGCCTCAGCGTTTACCCCTCCGATCCCGGGCCGGTCATGTACATACAAATCCGTCAAAATACTTGATTGACAATACTATTACCGCATTGATTGAAACATTATTAATAATCAATTAGGATGTCTTAGCTTATCATGCCAGCAACTTTTCTACCACAAGTTAAAACGTGAAGTCAAAGGTTGCTTTGATTGGGTAATTGATAATTGCATGTAACTCTTGATAATTCTGTTTAAAATTTAGCGAAGCCAATATATGAAGGCGTAACATGATAAACAGGTAGTAGACTAGCTAGTTTTATAATTGAAGTATGATGTAAGAATCAACTTTATCCTTGAGAAGATTGTAGATTGGCTCTCCATCTTATTTTTGTTTGTATTACGGTATGTCGTATGTATTGTTTCATAGAGTGGGACACATAAAGTTGACATTAGTTTATGACTTATTTGTAGTGGAAGTCCGTGAAATGTTGTCTTTAATTGAAAATATCCTCTGTAATTTTCGTATGTATTTTGACAAAGTAAAAAGATGATACAAGTTGATCGATAGTTACATTTTCATTCTTCTAAGTTATATCTATTAATTCATCGCAAAAAGTTTGTTGACGTTTTGACGGGCGACGGTACAGACGTGCAGTGTCCAGTGCCTTTTGACAATGTTCACTTCGATACTTCTGTAAGTAACAACATTTTTATTTGTCTAATTTTAATAACACGTTTTCTCATAATGGCTTGAATGTTATTAATAAATAGCAAGACGCTAAATAATGTTAAAATACAAAGATACAAAGATAAAACTAGAGGTAGAACACTAGCTTACAAGAAACAAACTCTACAATCATCCAGAGACCTTTACTACAAGGTCTGTAAAACAGGTAAAAGTAAAAACTCCCGCCACTTACTATGAGAGAAAACCTCCACCCAAAGAGGTCGTGCAACTAGTTTCTACTCTAAAGTGTTATTTATACGAACCCATATAAGTTGAGACAGAACACAATAAGAAATATGAACAAACACTAACATACGGCAGGAATATCATCTAAAAGGCCCAGGCCCTTCGTTCCATTCCTCCCAGTAGAACGGAATTGTCGACTCCGATTGGCATTTTGAAGATAAGAGGATAAGGCGATTGAGTTGAATAACTGAATGCTACTTTCCATAATATCGATGTGGATTTGTTTTGTTATACAAATAAGTATTAAAACTTTAGTATGTGAGGAGTTTTTTTACCCAAATGAAGTGTATGACAACACTATATTCGATCACTTTTCTTTTATATATATATAGTGAAAAGTTATTTTGAAAACCTTTTTTTTTGCGAGAACCTTTAATAACTTTTCAAATCAAGCCCAACCGATGATTATTCTTAACATGAAAATTGTTTTTTGATTGTTTTCTGAATAACTTATGTGTAATTTTGAAGTTTATAATTGTGTGGAGGCATGGATTATCATCCGTTATACAATTATGTGGAGATTTGGATTCTTGATCACATGTGCACGAATATTGCTATGATTATATGTAATCGACTTGCATACATGTGATCATAGCAATATTTGTGCACATGTGATCATGAATCCAAATCTCCACATAATAGTATAACGGATGATAATCCATGCCTCCACACAATTATAAACTTCAAAATTACACATAAGTTATTCAGAAAACAATAAAAAAAACAATTTTCATGTAATGAACAATCATCCGTTGGGCTTAAATTGAAAAATTCTCAAAGGTTCTCGCAAAATAAAAGGTTCTCAAAATAACTTTACCCTATATATATATATATATGGGGGAAGTGAGTATGGGTTGTCCCCTATCTAAGCTTAAATGGGGAACCCCTCACATTTGGTTTTTATAATCATGAAAATCATGGGGGGGCATATATGTATTTTAAATTCAAACAAATAATAAAATATTTGTATGTGAGGGGTTCCTCATCTAAGATTAGATGGGGAATAACCCCATACTCACTTTTCCCTATATATATATATGGGATAGATAATTTGAGACCAACTAAAAAAAGCCCAAAAAAAGACCATTGATTTTCGTAACTTATACACCACCATCATCATCTACTACGATATACAAGACTATCCATTATCTGTTCTGTAAGAAATTCATGAAATTGGAAGTAATCATATAAATACAACTATAGAGTTTATGAACTTAAAGATATTATTGATGAAACAAAAGTTATATGTCCACATATATAAAATGGTGAAAAGAAAATAAGAAATATATACATACTTAATTAATTAGTTAGCTTTTCAATTCATATATTCTAGCACACTAGGCCACTCACATGGGATGCCCATTTTGCATACCTAATTAAACCAAACTTCACTAAAGAAACCATTAAATTCCTCATGGACCATCTCGCTTCACATATGTAGAAAAAGCTTTCATTTATTGGCACCCGATTCTTCTTTTTACTTTTTGCGATATCATATCTAATTATCCAACCTACAATAATTTCAACCGTGTGGCAACAAGGCATTTCACCTTTAGAAAGATAAAACATAAAAAAGAGTAGAATCATACAACAACTTAAAGGATATCAATAATACCGTCAAAAAAATGATAAAACTGAAAAGATTTTATTGATAATATAAGAAAAAAAATATGTAACATTTAAAATTGATCATCAACATCATACAACTTGTCAACTTTTTTGTAATGTTGCAATAATATAACTTTCGGCTTCTTTCTTTTCCATACCCACCTTTTTCTTTTCAATTATTCTCATCGATCCATCTAAATTTACAACTTCAATTCCTCCAACTACGTATGCTTCATTCCAATTAATATATATAAAATATAATTATACATATAAGTGTGAAAAGAAAGAAAACTTCATATGGCCCCTTTGATATAACAGTCCTCTTCATACATTGACACTACACCTTTGAGATAATTGATACTTCATTCCTGACCCGCCAACAGGAATTCCAGGATACAAAGAATTTTGTTTATTTCCAAAAGGAATATAAGCTGGACATGTTACATGGATATGATACCTTCCAGAAATCCAAGTCCCAACTCTCCATCTAACACGTCCATTCATTCTAATCAACAACGAAATCGCGCCATTTGATTGATCTTGTTGTAACAATTGACCATTATATGGTGCAACAGGTACATTTGTACCATATACAAAAGGTGACCAAACGTTATTTTCTTTATGACCTTGGTACACTGGCTGGATGCCAGTGAAATAAGTAATTTGTTGGCTACGATACGTAGCAAACGTGTCGAGTTTATCATAATAAATCCCGACACGTTTATTAGGGTTATGTGAAATAATTGTGACTTGGAAATTGGATGATAATAAAATTGGCGCGGATACGTTGAATGAATATATAGTTGCATCTTGTAGTGTGAATTTTGGTTTTCTTGGTTGAAGAATTGCCCAAATAATTAGGAAAGTTAAAAGGACAATGAAGGAGAGAATTAAAAAACATGCACATAGTTTTCTAAGTAGCTTTCCTTTTTTGTTTTTGTGGTGAGAGCATTCTTTGACAGACATGATGGCGGATTATGGTGGTGGATAAAATTATAGGACTAACAATATTATTGCACCACTAGAAAATAATGTGGACAGCAATTTGTTTAGGTGGAGAAGTGTAGAGAGTGAAATGGGGTTTGCTTTTGGTTTTATGGGAATCGAGTGTGTTGTGGGGGGTTGTATTGTACTAGTGGGAATGCAATCGCTTGTCCTATATTCCTTTTAGGATTTTTTTTTTCTTTATATTAACGTTGCATTCACGGACTGATTTACATTCATGAATAGTTTGATACATGTACTTTATTATTAGTGTTATAAAGTTGAAGATTTCTTTTCGGAAATTGGGAAAGGTTAAAACTATATGGTCGACATATATGATATGAGAGTGATATAGCAACCATCAATAAATGAGTTACGAGTAATATTTAAAGTAATTTATAACTTTAAAGTCTTAAGTTAATATTCTTTTTAGGATTTTTCTTTGTGTAATAAATGTAGATTAAAAAAAGGTGAAGTTAATCATCTTGACACTTGAATTAAAATCAAGGGTTAAGATTATTTAAAGATTATTTTTAAATCTTGACTTTGAATTTAATCTAAAGGTTAACAATTTTCAACTTTACCTATGAAGTTACTTCTAACTCTACAGGATCTCCATCCATTAAAAAATGGTTTTGCCAATGGGGTTGGTGACCGATTGGTATGGTCTTTGACATTGGGGTATCCACCTGGGACCGAGTTTCACTTCCCACATTTGTGGGGGTGGATTAATATGGGTTTTTCGAGAATCCTGGGTTTCATCCCAGGCAAGCCTGTAATTTAGAATTAGGAGTAGATTAGAATGTCGTTCTAAAAAAAAATTTAAAAAATGGTTTTAACTGTTGTCTTTATATCATTTTATTTAAATCAAGAGTCAAATTTTAAAAGATTTTGAGTTTTGAATTTTTGATCCTTGATTTTAATTTTAAGAGTTAAGATCATGAATTCTACTATTAATGTTGATATTTTAGATGATCTCAATCCAATAAAAGTTGCATTCACGGACTGATTTACACTTTTACAGTTCAGTACTTGTGTTGTCGTATAGTTGAAGATTTCTTCTTGGCAATTTTCAAAAATCAAAACTGGGTTGCCAACCTCGGTCTCGAATTTCAAAATTTGACTCCGGCTTTGAAAAACCTGGTTGGTCATACGTGGCCGAAACCGGGTTACCTAAACCCAGTTTTACTTGTTTTATAAAACTTTTTTGACCAAAGCTTGTTGACAAAACTTTCGCCAAAATACACCCATTTAAAAAAAAATTCTTCAAATTACTTGAGCCACAATGAGTAATAACGCAATTGATATTTGGGTTAACTGGTTATATTCAGATCTCAAGATGGACTTTGATTACCATGTATGCTGCGCCATTGGGTTACTTCAAGTAGTTTGACTTTATTTGTTGATCGTTAAAATCTATACTTCTATACTGTTATATAAAAATTATACTCCATTTGTTGAAAAGTTTACAATTTTGTGACATACAAAATTATCATTTTACCCTTAATTAATTAACTTACACAATCATTCCATAAACTCCTTAATTAATTAACTTACACAATCATTCCATAAACTTCTAAAAGATATATCTACTACTCTTTTAAATCAAATATATTTGTATCAAATACCTACACCACTTGACGCGTCTGCCGCCACCAACGGTTGTCGCCGCCGTCACCATTTGTTGATGCCACCACATCACTGTCACTGTTATCGCCGCCGCATTGAGTGGGTACCATGCTCGTTGATAATAGTAATTTCCTTCTGAAAAAACGGTATTTTGTTTGTGTAAAACGTGCTACCGAACTTAGCGAATTCAGAAAACTATGTGTGTAAAAACAAGCAAACACATTGAGGAAATCAGACTTCACTTTTGAATCGGCTTATTTAATACAATGTGTTTCTCATAAATTTGCACGTTTGATTAGAAAATATTGATGCAATGTGTACATGTTTGTTAATAAAGTTTAATTTCCCCGTTTCGGTGTAATTGGAAGGGGGAGTGATATTTATACAACAATTTTTTGTCATCTACAATAAAGGTACAAGACTTTTTGCGCAATGTATAACTGTATAATGCAGAAAATGTTGTAAATGGATAAAATTTGTTGTAAAAATATCATTTCCCAATTGGAAGGTTCATGAAGTGTACTAGCCAATAGGATAGTATTTTATGGCAGAGGGTAACACCACCAAGCAAAAGTCTACCCGACCAAGGTATTAACGACGACGTCGCCGCTAATACTCTGACACTGACAGAGGGCCCGCTAATTTCTCGTTCAGATTTACCATTACAGACATGAGGGCCCGCAGTATTAGCTGCGACGTTGTCGCTAATACCTTCTGTGGTGGGGTTACACATTTTCCCCTGGTGAGGTTATATATCCCGTATTTTATTTCTATACCTATAATACAATCTGAGACAGGTGGCTTGAATTGTGTGCCTCTGTGAGTCTCTGCTTCTGACTACTGTCACGAATCTTCTTCACCAAAATTATTGTATGATTTATTTAAAATTAGATTTAGAATTAGAATGTATGTATGTTTTAAGTGGATTTTTTTTATGTATAAATTATTTGGTCTAGACTCGTATTACTTTAGTTGTTCTTTAAAGATTCCAATGCTGATCAGTACTTTCATTCATCTTCGAAGAGTGAAAAGTAATGCTTAAAGTTAATATTAATTTATTTTTATTTTTAATTCATGTAAGATAGATTTTAGAAAAACTCCTCTTAAAAGTTGTCATTTCCACTTTAGCCTAGTGGTAAGAACTAAGAACTCGTATCTTTCGAGATAAAATTAACTTTACCTTCAATTGCTAACATTAATTGATTAATTATATCATTGAAGTATTTACAATTAAATATAAATATACTTTAAATTTGCCTTTAAGAAAAATTACACAAAACTAACTAATTAATTTTTTTTTCCAAACATTAAGTCAGATACGACATCAGGGAAACCTCACCGTATAATAGTAAAACCTTGCACGTATCTTAGACAACGAGACGTTGACTATAGCTCGTTACAAGTATTAGGAGAAAAAACCCCAAGACTTGTTATCCCTAAAGATCGAACTCAAAATATTGAGTAAAACCTGAAAGTGGCTTTAAATAATGTGACTAATCATCATTGACAAATTTACTAAGTAATTAACTTCTGATCATATAAATATATGTACTCATTGATTACCATATAATAGTCATCATTGAGATCACTGTCTTAGCGCAGTGGTTTCATCGAAGTCGAGGGGACAGGGTTCATCCTAATTAATGTCGTCCATTCGGACGGTTAATTAGGGTTTTTCTGTAACACTCCGCTAAAGCGGAATATACGGGATGCACAGATAAGCACAAGCACGCACAGTACAAGTTCAAACACAGTCAATAACATTAAAAGATAAGAGGTATCATAAGTTATTACAAAACATGGGATATACCCCAGAATAGTCAATATCAAGAAAGACAGAACAATTGTCTTTACAGAACCAAGTCTTGAACTGAATTGAGCAAAATGAAGTCTTCACAGCTACTAATCTTGGTCGTACGAACGATCGCCAAAGGGATGAGCTTAGAGAAGGAAGACTCCTATGCTAAAGGATCTACTAGCCTAGCCTGAAAAACATGTAGTTCAAAAGGGTCAACTACGAAAGTAGTTGGTGAGATTCACATAAAGTACTTAATAGTTATACATAAAGATACTATGTATATTAAGAACAAGTCATATGATCAGTACGTTTATCGAGAGAACTTTGTAATAGTAAGAACAATTTAAGAACAAATAAAGCACTCTGTGTATAAGTATATAATCACTGCTAACTCGTTTGGCCAAAGATGAACAATGTGCCAGCAAGCTCACATAATCAAGTAAGCTAAATATAATCTAGATCAGAACAAGTACAGATAATATGCATCCTCCAGAACTTTAGAGAATGAGGGTGGCCTACCCTAACAGCGCTGTCCATAATTACCTACGGTTCATTCCCTGAACTGTGGGATATGAATTGATAGCAGAAAAAAAATAGTACTCATACATAGATCAGTAAGTACATAATAACGAACATGTATAGCAATATGAATGTATTCAAGATCCTGCCCATTCAAGATCTAAATACACTTTAGGAGAAAATTCAGAATCCTTTCATACGTATTTCATACGATCATAAAATAGTACGTAGAACAGTTCAAAGACACATATATATTCATATATATTTATAAGTGCAAAATAGTTTTCATGCTTTTCAGTCCCCGATAAAGAACTTGAACAAAATGTACGAAAAGGGGATAAGTGAACTCACAGTGATCTGGTACACGCACAGTTATTGAGCACAGAGAACAAGCACAGAGATAGATAGGTTTTATCTATCAATATCCAAGCACACCTTGACAAGAACCTAAGTACACGTTGTTGATCACATAATATGTACATATATTAGTCTTGGTGATTATCTAATCACAGAAATGTCCTTGATGATCCGATGATTTGGTCCTTGAAGAGCTTAAAACGTTTTGACTCAAAAGAGTTTTAAATGAACTTTAAATACATGAACTGGACGCACACATAAGTACTTATCGTGTTAATGAGTTGAACATGTCTTTAATGATGAACCTTTAATCTTTAGAACTCAATTTAATTGATCATAGAACTCATACTTTGATAACCAAGATAGAACATGTCTTATTTGTACGTAATTAGGGTTTGCGCTTTGTATGTCGTCTTAGATCGAACCATGATCTAGCTTAAATGTTAATGATCAGCCTTTAATGTGTTTAATCAAGTAATGATGTTGTTACGAACTGATTAGATGTTTATGGATCGAGTGGGGTGTGTTAAAGAACAAGTACAAGTTGTTATATGATGAACATAAGATCGTCTAGGGTTTTTAGACGTCAAGATCGTTTTAGCTTCACTTCAAGATCGTCCTAGGTGACTCTCAGGATCGTCCTAGGTGACTCCATGGCAAGATCATTTCAGCTGCTTCATAGCACAAGATCGTTTCACCAGTTAGAGTTCCATAATGCCGAAATATGTTAGGAGTATAGTCATATACAATGTCTAGTTGACTCACAATCCAACTTCAAGTGTCTTCACCTATAAATAAGGTCGCGTTTAAGATTTAGGTTGTCTTGGGGTCCAATAGAATTTAGACCGTCCTAGGGTCTCACTGAACAGACCGTTCCATATTTATGGTAGCTCAAGATAGTTCTAAGGACAATAGCCAAGGTCGTCCTAATGCTCTAATGCACAATTCGTCTTAAGGTTTATCGCAACCAGATCGTCCCAATAGTATAATATTTAGATTGTTTTAGAGTTTGGGGCAACCGATCGTCCTAGAGTTTTAGAGTATTTAACAAGGTCAAGATCGTTTCTCATTCATGGTGGCTCAAGGTGTTGCAATTCAGATCGTTTCAAGACTTCATCAGTTTAGGTCGTTTTGGGAAGCAGGAGTATTAGATCGTTTCATTTCATTTGACAAAAGAGATCATCCTGGTTATGAAGGTCAATCAGATTGTCCCATCGACAAGCAGGGAGATCGTCTTAGCATTCCAAACACTACCATCAATGCGACTGATTCAATTCATCATTAGATTGAGCGAAACCGATCATATGATCAGTTACCCAGAATGTGAATCAACATCAGACCACACCACACACAAAACAACATCGAGTAACAAAAGTGGCAGCTCAAGCACATGAACACGAGCCCAAACAACCAAGAAATCAAATCTATAGAGGTCTAAGTCGATCTTGGAACGAGTTAGAACATTTTATTAGTATATACTATCATAATAACACTATTCTCTTATCCCATTTTCAGATTTCAGAATCAAACTAACACATGAACACTTGGTGTTTCAAGCACAAGTTATGCTCATATTCGAAAAATGGGTTTTGTAATTTAATCATGTTATGACTCAAATTTGTTCACCAAAATGTTGTTAAACATATTTAGACACAAACCCATTGATTATTAACACGATTTCTTAACAAAAATCGGACCAAATCATCAAGAACAAGAACATGAAAAAGTGCACATTTAATTTGATCAAATTCTCAGAGGATGTTGTTATTACCTACAATTTGATTCTAGAAACGTGTTTTGATCGTCACAAGGAACCCAAAAGTACAAATGATTTCACTTAACCAACCCAAAATCAAAATGGTGATTTTTAGTGTGTGAAAATGGTGGTGGAGAGTCTGACTATGTGTTTCTAGTAAGAGAGTGGTGTTTGGAGGTGATGAATGAATAGTGAATTCTCTCACACTACAATTTTCTATTTATACCTTTCCCAATTGAATGCACTAGGTATTTCCAATGGACTATTTGTGAACATTTTCACTAGAACAATTATGGACATGGACATTTATGGACCGAACCTTCATATTTTATCGAATTAATTCATAATCCGTCACATAAATCAAGATTTAAGATCAAGATGACCTTCAAATAAGCACATATTTTACGTCTAAAGTACATCAAGAACTTAATCAAATTAAACTGTCTGGCCGTTCAGGTGGCGAAAGTACGATTTAAGAAACTTAATTAGAATATTTATAAGGCGGTTGTTACATTTCCCCTCATGTGGTGTTGGCGCTGCAATTCGATCTGGGGTGTTCTAGCGCGTACCCGGTTTAGAAAACCTAGTCTAGACTCTCAGAAATTCGTCACAAAAAAAAATAATAATAATAATTTGATTACCATATAATCAGTTTTTTTTTGAACATACCATATAATCTGTTACATAACAATCATAGGTTAGTTCTCTTGCTAATTAGTTAATGACATGTACAATGATTGATACACATAACAAAACTCCAAGTATAGCATTTATTATATTGTCTTCCTCGCAAAAACTACTTAAACGACAAATACAGGTTGTGTTTAGCATGTGCTCGCATGTACCTTTATACACACTCACGTCAATTCATAACCTCTATATCGACATCATGTCTTGTGTGGCTTAAACCATCATAGCTTTCACATTCTTTAATTTCAGCAATGTGAAAATTATAGTGTATACAATGTAATTAACACGAGTTCCAATCCATAACTAAAATTAATATAACTCATCTTATATAAAACTATAAGACAATTTTATTGTTCTTTATTCGTTTTATCTAATCTCTATTCTTTATATATAAATGAAAATTGAAATGTATACTTTTTATGAAGATCCACGTGCATTAATGTGTATACTTGTGCAATATGAATCTCTATATATCAGTTTTATCATAATCAATAGTATATCTTATTTATTTTATTGATTTTCATATTAATACCTTTGCCTCTATATTTTGTGATGACATAGGTGACCCTTTGTGGTAGGTGTCAAGTCATATAGAACAGGAATAAGAAGCTTTATCTTTTTACTTAGTGGACTTCATATATATTTGAAAAAGATTAAAGATACCAACAGCACTACATTTCAATAATAACGTACTATTAAAAGGTTCTTTGTTCCTGAAATTAATACAAAGCTAAACCTTTCCCCATATGAAAAAAATTTGTTCGATCCCTTTTGACTTGATTTGTTCGACCTAGTCAATACATCTTGAAAAGAAAGGACCGTTTTTTTTAAGCTAAATACCCTTTTAATTCTCACAATGACTTTCAATTCTATTTATTTGTTAAGTGATATAACAGAAGAATGCAAGTTGGGTCGAGTAGCTCCGTTGAATATAACAAATTAAATTTTGAATGGTTTGTGGCCATTCATTATTTACTTATTTAGTGCTCAAATTAGTAAAGTTTAACGCTATTTGTATTACAACTTCAATTAACAAATTAAATAAAAAGAGTAATTATAATGCAAATTATAAACTGTTTTCAAAGAAATAAATGATCAAATAAGCAAAGTTTAATGCCATTTATACAACAAAATATAAATAATTAAAAATAAACTGTTTTCAAATAAAGAAGTATCTCGACATATGTATTTCATTTTGGAGAAAGAAGGTAGCAAAGAAAATAATTGCTCGTATAAATTATCATAACCGACACTTTATTCGTATGGGTCCCATTATATTATCACGATGAAGAAAGCTCGGGTGGAACCAAAGAAGACTTTGTTCACTTATTAGGTGTAGTTTGTTTTCATATATGTAATATATGTACTTTGTCTACATCTGATTTTATGTTAATTAATTTAAATATATATATATATATATATATATATATATATATATATATATGAGAGATATCAAATAAGAAGGTGTCTTAAGGAGAGAAGGGAGAGAAAGTCTTATGAACCAATCACAACGCGACATGTGGATTTAAAAAAAAATGCGGTGGCATTTTTGTAAATAAATCAAACTTTTATCAGCCTGGTTTTGGGTCAGCTTGGGTCTGGGTCAGCTTGGATTATGATCAGCTTGATCTGTCAACTTGGTTGAGTCAGCTTGATCAGCCTGGGTTCTAGGTCAGCTTGGTTGGTCAGCTTGGTTTTGGGTCAGCTTGGGATCTGATCAGCCTGGGTTATAGCCCAAGCTGACCCAAACCCATGACTCATCCTAAGCTGACCCAACCGAACCCCAAGCTAACCCAACCGAACCCCAAGCTGACCCAAACCCGTAATCTACATTTGTGTAGATTGTGTGTAAATTATGTCAAGCTAACCCAACCCCAAGCTGACCAGACCCCAAGCTGACCCAAAGCTGAATCAAGCTGACCCAACCCAGAACCCAAGCTGACCCAAAACCCTTAAGCTACATTTGTGTAGATTATGTGTAAATTGTGTCAAGCTAACCCAACCCCAAGCTGACCCAAGCTGACCAGACCCCAAGCTGACCCAACTTGACCAGACCCCAAGCTGACCCAAACCTGACCCAAGCTGACCCAAAACCCATAATCTACATTTGTGTAGATTAATCTACATTTGTGTAGATTATGTGTAATTGTGTCAAACTGACCCAACCCCAAGCTGACCCAACCTGACCTGACCCTAAGCTAACCCAAACCTGACCGAACCCAGAACCCATAATCTATATTTGTGTAGATGTGTAGATTATGTGTAAATTGTGTCAAACTGACCCGAACCAGGCCCCAAGCTGACCCAACTATGACCAAAGATGACTCAGACCCCAAACTAACCCAACCTCAAGCTGACCCAAGCTGGCCTAAACCTGACAAGACCCCAAGCTGACCCAATATATATTTATATTTGTTCATTTTTTTTTTATCTTTGTTAGTTGATAATTCAAAATTTTCAAAACTCTACCCTTGAGAATTGGATATCGAAATGATAGTGGCATTATTTCGAATCAGTTATACTTGAGAAGTCACACATTATATTAAAAAAAAACTTTTACCGATCTAAAAGCCCCCATTTTTTAAGCGTAAGTCTTCACCGAAGTGATATTCTAAGGAGGGTTAAGTGGTGCATCGGAGTGAAGGATGGAAGAAAGACACCACCTCCGAAAAATTATATCTCATTTATCCTAGCCTATGAAATCCATTACACTTTATTTTTTTTCTAAACAATTAAAGTTTGAAGTATTCGTATATGTCAAAAGGTTTATCATACGTTATCAAATTTATCATACGTTATCGAATCTTTGATCTTGAAAAGGAAAACTCCCCCTAGTCCACTACTTAAGGTAAACAAGTGACCAACTCACCCAAGTGAGTTAAGTGAGTTAGAGCATAATCAAATACCTTTTATTTAGAGCATTAGCAGAAGTGTCGTAGCGGGTTCATGGAGAGTTGATTGTATGGGTTATACTTTGTATTACAAATTGGTTTAAGGGGTGTTTGGGATTGCATTTATAAAATAGCTTATGCTTTTAAAATTTGCGTTTTAAAAAAACATATCTCAACCTGCTTTTTCAAAACTGCGTTTCCTTGCTATGAAGACACAAATAATCACTTATTTTGCCATCAAGTGTACGTCAAAACTCAATCACAAACACTCTGTTATATGACACTAAAAAGATGGAGTATTGGTCCATGACCTCTAACTATGGCATTTGTTCTGTTTGGTGAGCTCAACACTTTCCTTTTTTAACATTAACAGTACTTTTCTATAAATCAAATTAATCTATTAAACCGTGAAATATTATGATTAATATGAATATTGTATATAGTTATATATGTAGAACATGAAAATGTTAATGTTCAAATAGAGATGAGGTTCAGAGTATCTTTGTTTTAACTTAACTTATAAAGCATTTTTATTTTTATTTTATTAAACTTAACTACATAGTATCTTTGTTTAAAGATAAATAAATACATTGTGCTTGCTAGCGTTGTTGATTTTTCAAGTAAAATAAACATAAGAACGAAGGGCAAAGCTGGGCCGAGATGGGGTTCAAAGGCATCTCCATGACAGCATTTGATAAAAGGATTATTTTTAGACTTTTACTGACAAGTGAAGAATTTGGCACTATCATCTTGTCATGTATCAACCCTCTTGCATATCATCTTTGGGAATCTAAACTTTTTATCCACTATTTTAAGCATTTTCTTTTGATATACTCGTATATATTTTATTTCCTAAATTGGTCAAATTTTATTTTCAATATTAAAATTTGTTTACAAAGGAATGCATGTATGAGAAATAATACATGAAAGGTTTATTCATCGTAATAACCCTTATACAATCTATAAGTCTACAACCAAGATATGGCTCAAATGGGTTGCCACTCATATAATTAAGTCATCAAGTCTCATTACTTTGGGTGCACATTGTATTATTTAGAAATTTTTTAATATAACAAAAAAAAGTAAATATCAGTGAATGTTATATTTTATGAGTTTTAGGTCCGAATAAGTCTATATCATCTTTGACAGTGTATGGAAGATTAAGATGTAAACAGTTTACTATTTAGGATAAAAAGTCTACTTCCAGATTCTATCAAAAAAAAAAAAAAAATGACCTCCAACTTTTAGATATACGGATCAAACTTTTGACCTTTGTTTACAGATAAAAAATTCAAACACTTAATTCAACTCACTTTGTTAACACACAAATATTAAAATGATACCAAATTAGAAAGGCCTGCGACCTTTCTAAAATAATACTCGTACTCAAATTTATATATCAATTATAATATTAAAATCGTACCAATTGCTCCAAAAGCCATTAATTAGAGCAACTCCAATGTCAAAATCATAGGATCGATGTCCACGGTGGCTTAGAAAATCATTTATAGACTTTTGCATTGTGTATGGAAGATCATATATAGTATCAAGTTCATCCACGTGAACTTAAACTTTAGAAAATACACATAGATGGAATCTGCCCAATATCTTGACAACTTTCATTGTTGGGCCGATAGCGTTATGACCTAGCTTGGTAATAAGTTTTATATTTTTTGTATTATGAAAAATGTAATGTGACATTATATAGCATATTGTATAGACTTATTAAAGTCCATTATGTTGAAAATGTTCTTAGGAACTTGAGTTAGATTTAGACTAAAGCTCGTCGGTAGGTGATGAAAGAGACAGATTAAGTTGATAAAAAGATCTAAAAAGGAAAAAAACTTGAATATGTTGATTGATAAGGAAATTATATGTTTCAATCAAGTAATTATTAAAGTTTGACTATTATTTTTTTCTTTATAATCCATCTTGTATTTGTAATATTCGTCTATACTTAAAATTTGTAACCACTAGTACTAGCTAATAAGCATATAATAAAATATTAAAAAGAAATGAGAAGATGATTGGGACAACAACAGCACTTATATATGCATGCATGATGGGCTTGTCGAAGGCTTTTTTCCCCTCTTATTCTCAAGCTTTTTAAACGATTTTTTCATTTAAAATCTAAATGTATTCGATAATGTTGAATACATTACATTACATGTGTATATAGACGGAGAACATATAATAACATAGAATGATTTAGAAATATTTAAAATTAGATTAAACCCGCACGTTATGCGGAATAACTGAAACATAAATTAAAAATAAAATAACTGATAGTTACATTATTATTCATAATTTATGATAATATAAAAAATTATCAGATTATGACTCATACAAACAACAAAATTATTGCTTATAAATATATGATATACGTCAAAATATGTAAAGCATGACTAATGAAACATAAATATTTACAAATCATAAAAACTTAATGATATATAACTATTAAGTATAATATAATAAATAATTTTCAAAAAAATAACATTATATAACTAACAATCTTATTTGATAAAAAATAATTATCATTGAATTAAATAAAAAATGTAATACGATGTATATAATCTTTGTACTTATATAGAAATTAGAAAAATAAATATTAATGATTAGGATACGATTGATGATTAAGATTAAAGTTAATGGTTAAGATCATATATGAAAATATAGATATAACAATTTAAATGGAAAAATGACACCTCATTTAGGTATACAGAAAAATTAAACCTATATGGAAAACATATCGAACAAAATTAATGTTGTATCCTATATTACAGTCGATGAATGGGAATATTCCTAAGAAAATTTGTTAGTTTAAAATTGAAAATCATGCCGAGAACAAATTGCTAAGAAATTAAGAAATGCCCCCTAAATGATTGTTTCATAATAAAAAATATTATTTTTTCTAGTTATATAATCATCCTAACTAAATGGCCTAAAGATCTGCCCAACTATTGGATAATGACATGTGGAAAAATCAAGGGTCAAAATTAGAAAAAAGAATTAGTGGATACCACATGTCACATTTTTAGAGTGTTAGGAGAATTTTTAGGCTATTTTGTTAAAAGGATTAGTTATTTTCCTATTATTATTATTCTAAACATAATGACTATAACTAATAAATTTTTTAACATAATATGTAATTAATAACTTACTTGATTAGTATGAATTTTTTTTTGAATATAAAAATTTGATCTAAAAAGTAGATTGACTTATCCAATTTCAATATTTGACAAAACTTTTAAATTTGAGAGGAAGATTTTAACATTGTTAGCCGACATATTAACTTGTTTAGCCGACTTGTTATTAAGGTTTTTTTTTTTACTTTTCTATTTTTTTATTATTAACTAATGATGATTAGGATAAAACATAATTTTAAAAAGAATGCTTAAAATTAGGAAATTAATGTAAGTATGACACATAATGAAAAATCCTACATGACATTTATTCATAATTGCTAACTAATCAAAAATTATCCTCTACTAGAAAAGAAGTAGTAGTCTTAATCGATAGACTAAGCTGCTTTCCGTAGAGTGCTATGGCATTCCATCCAGCGTAAGCATCTGGATTATCTGGAATGCGACGTGATTAAATATATTCGATAATGTTGAAATAAATTTAAAATATTTAAGTAATTATAGCGTTTGCATAGTTTGGTAGACTAAATTCCAATGAACATATGCCTCAAAAGCTTTTTATGACCTACATCAACTCATAGCAATAGCACCCTCCACTTTGTGTCGACAAGATCGAACATACAATTGATGAGACATCATATTGTGTATTTTTATGGCACAGGGTAACACCACCAGGCAAAAGTCAACCTGACCAAGGCATTTGCGGCGACGTCGCCGCTAATACTCTGACGGGGCCCGCTATTTTCTCTGTCAGCTTTACCATTACGGATATGGGGGCCCGCAGTATTAACGGCGACGTCGCTGCTAATACTTCCTGGTCAGGGTTTGATTTTTTTTAGTCTGGTAGGCTTACGCTCCTCGATTTTTATTCATGTACTAGTTGTGCATCAGAATATTTAAATAGATTCCGTTTTTACTTATGAAGAAAGTTTTTTGTCCAAAACTCACCGGTATTTGATAACGTGATCGGAGAAACTGCACTTAACTATAAACTCTTGTAATATATTTAACGAGTCTTAGTACGTGATGTAACGTTTTGTATGGATTATGGTTCATTCAAGTCCCTATTTTTTAAATTATCAAAATTTACATAATTATCATTACTTCAATTTATTATTTTTTTTAACAGTTAGTCGGTATTCGACATCAGGGAACACCACACCGTATAATGGTGGAACCCTGCACGTACTCTAGATTACGAGATGTAGACCATAAGCCGTTACAGATTATTCAGGGAAAACCCCACAAACTTGTCACTCCTAAGAGTCGCACCCAAGACCTGTCGGAAAAACCGAAGATGCATCTGCCAGTTGAGCTAGCTTCATTTACTTTAATTCAAGGAAAATATATAATTATGTTTTTAAGGAAAATCTGACTTCATTAATTGCAGCGTAACTAATGCCAGGATTTATCTAATAATAAAATAAAACAAGAGTTTTTTTTTTTTTTTTAAGAACCGCAAGGGCCAGATCACGGGTATCCGGACCTACCCGATCTCCTCTCCCGTCTACCCCACCCGGTAAAAGCTCCACGAAATGTGACATATTTCTTAATCAATATGTGTTTTTTTTATTAATTAAAATATTTTATTATTTTGAGTTATCGATATGGCACAAAATATAATAGTTCAAATAAAGTCAGTGGTTTTTTAAGTGTAATCTATATATCTATAATATAAATAAAAGAGGGGTTGGGGTACACTTGGTACCTCTAATCTCTTTCCTTTAGCCTAATCCTTCATCCTTATTTATATGACCACATTAGTTCATCTTGAAGATCTTAAGCCAACACATGTTAACCATCATTTACAACTCTATGTTGTGCATGTATGGACTGTTTCGGAGTGGAACAACTCGAAGAAAATCAAACGTTTGAAAGGTCTTTGTTGATGAATTGGTATGTATTTTTCAAATTATATAGTTCACACTTTTAGAATATAAGAAACTGTAAATTTTATATTTAACTAAAGTTGAAAAAAAAGGGTAAACTGGAATTGATATTTATATGGAGTTAATTTCCGTATGTTTCTTCTTTATCTTTCGTATTGATTAAGTTGTAATATATGACTTAACTAATCTGAATATTATATATTAAATTTTGTATTTGTAACCTATATTAACTCTTAGGATTTACGAACATATTTTTCTATAACCTTTTAGATATAAAATCTAAATTTTTTATGAGTAGGTTTTTGATTAATTTAATATATCGACTTTGATTATTTTGATATCGTTTTGAAAGTAACTTATTATTGGTGTATACTTAAGATTTACGATTATATTTTTTTTATAAGCTTTTAGATAAAAAGTCGAATTTTGCTATGAGTAAGATTATGATTATTGTAATATATCGACTATGATTATTTTGAATCTGGTTTGAAACTACCTCATTAATGATGTAATTTTTTTAGCCACTATAATTCTATCAGGGGAAAAATGTTACATATTGAGATGGTGTTGAATGTTTTAGTATGATTATTTAGCATGGTGGAATAATTCATCATTTTAGTTTGTGTACTAGATTTTAGACCCGTGTCCAACACTGGACACGAGGTTTACGATATTATCAATATTAGATTTTCATACATTTAAGTCATAATACGGTTCTAAGTGTTATATTTTGCAAGTGTTATATTTTGCAAGTTTTAGTACAATAATCATATGTTTGTCACTGTCATTATTAGCCTCGACATATTGATGGAATTGTTTGCCGTAGTCAATCCACAAGCCACATGCTATGTATAATAATTTCTCCATTATAGAATATTTTGCAACCAGTTGTACTCATAATGTGATATTATTATGAAAGATAATTAAGAATAAAAGATATAAACATATTTGTGATATTGTACTTGACATTCAAGTATATGTATTTAATAATGTTGCGCGTCCATAACACGCATAGGTTTATTTTCAATCACTTATTCTATCATAATATGATAACAATTAGGATTGTTTTTATATTATTTGATAACAATTAGGACTCTTGATTTGAGTGACAACTGTAACTTTAAACATTAATATGCAAAACTAATATATAAAAAAGGAGAAAATTATGCACCTTTTTGATTGAGAGATAGAATGAATCTTGAATGGAGTTTATATTGATTTGGAATTAGGATTTAAGTAACCCGTTGTTGTAAATCGTGTTTGGGATATGTATCTAGAGGTCACATTGTATTTATATCAAATAATAAACTAAATATTAATATTTATAATTATAAAAATCTAATCTAATATTTGTTAATAAGTCATTAGTTTTTGAAATATTTTTTTGTAGAAAATATTTCATATGTTGAAAAATTTATTTGGATAATGATTATTAGGATTTTTTATTTGTAGTTTATCTAAATGATGACATCATCAAAAGTCAATTTGATGAAATCGAGCAATGTGATTGGTTAATAAGTCATTAGTTTAACAGTCTTATAGTATATATTAAGATTAAGATGACAAATATACTTAGGATCTTATGAAAAGCATGATATCAATTTTAAATAATACATTTAGATAAAACCCTTTGATCCACGTTATCTTTAGGATTTAACACAACAGGAGATGACTTTCAAGGTTTTGGCTATCTTTCTTGCATTAGCCGATAAAATCATTTGATCGACGTTTGGAATGTCCTTGGTTGAGTTTTTTTTTTATCCTAAATAATTTTCCTAGATCTGTATGCAAAGATGTTTATTTTATTATTATGGTTAATTTGTTTGGGATTTATTTTTTAAAATTGGATTATATATATAGAAACACACTAACAGAACTTACCAGTTTTTTTTTTCCAGAGCATACATGACTCGATCAATGGTGAATGGACGAAAAGTTTTAGGAATATTTTGAGCGATGGAGCGGCTATTCAGCTAGCAAATTTCCAAGTTAATTTCGGTATACCTATTTAATATATTTGAATTCCAATTTTTTTATCTTTGATTAATATATTTTGAGACTACCCGTCCAATGGACGGGCCTGAACACTAGTTGAAAATATAATAAAGTAGATAGCTAAATTTGATAGTAATGACCATAGTTGTCGACTCGTAATTTTTGACTCGACTCGATAACCTGATTTTTAACTCGTGAATGTGACTCGACTCGTAAGAGTCCGGACATTTGTATATACTATATACTACATAATATTGTATAATTTTATATATTTGACGTATTTATAAACAAAATATAAGGTTATTATTTTAATACATTACCAAAATATCACATATTCGGTACTTTTAAGTCATAAACTTACAGTTTATCTACAAATTTGTATTAAAAGTATAAAAAATACAGTTTATCTACAAATTTGTATTAAAAGTATAAAAAATACACATATAACATACAAAATAATGTAACCATAAATATGATATACAATATATAACCATATTATCAAACTAAAACAATCATAAGTTTGTGACTCGTAGTGACTCGTTTCAAATTCACACCGCGACTCGTAAGAGTCAGGAGAAAAAAAGAGTCACACAACGAGTCGCCTCGTTTTCGGTCTAAATCGACTCGACTCGTAAAAGTCGACTCGTAACTCGTAAGAGTCTAACAACTATGGTAATGACTTTAAAATTTTTAGTTAAGACAGGCGGATTTCTTTTCCTTCATATAAATGCCGTTGATTTTTCTGGAGTAAAAAAGAAGAAAAGTAGAGGTAGAGCCAGCTGCATATTAAGCCCAAAACTCTATAACAAACCAGGATTCTAGGAAAAATATATCATCTGGGCCATAGCCCTTTCTGCTGTCAACGAGTCGTCAAGTTGAGCCTTTACACAATTACACCAAAGAAATCGAATTAACATTTGCTATTATTTATTTATTATTTTTTCAGAGTCTCAATTTTATTAGGGGGGCCCAATGGTAATATTCTCATTGTGTCCTCAAAGACACTGGGTGCGATGTGTGTTTTGGGCAAGTCATCTATTTTTTTATATTTAAAATAGATGATAAATGTAAGTGGGATGAAAATGTGAGCATTATTGGTAGAGACTATGTTTTGATAGTGTTTTGAGAAAAAATTAGGACGTGACGTTGATGTTGCAATGAGAATAAAGTGAGAATGGTTGTATTGTTGGGAGACACTTAGATCATAGAACTAGCAAGAAGTAGCCACAAAGATGTATGTATGGGTAGGCGGCTTACATCATGAGACGGGAACGCACCAACACAACCTTAGATAAAGGAAAAGTTTTTAACCGAGAACTAAGGGTGCGTTTAGTTTAAGAAAACTCTCATTTTTTTCATTTTCATTTTCCAAGAAAACATGAAAAACAATAAACGCGTTCAAATTATATTTTTCTAGACTAGTTTTCCTAGAAAATGAAAATTCCCTTTTCCAACTTTTGCACTAAAATTAGAAAACTGTTTTTTTCAGTTTTTGTTTTCACTTTTCTATTTTCCAAACCTTTTATAAACCTAAAATTAGAAAATAAGTGAATTTGAACATGTTTTCTAGTTTTCTAAAATGGAAAAATGAAAACTCCTTTTATTTTGAACGTGTTTTCAAAATTTTCAAGGGTTTTTTAGAAATGAAGAACCTTTTTCATTTTCTAGAAACTAGAAATGGAAAACTTGAAAACATTTTTTCGAACCAAACACGCCTTAAGCTTTTATCTACCTGTTCTTGCCACAATACAGTTTTTTTATTCAGTCTAGAAGTGCTAGTAACTAAAGCATGAAAATGTAAGTGCTGCAATTTCCCTTTTCAGTTAAATTCTTCATTTATTATATTTCACAAGTTTTAGGACCATTTGGATGCTAAAACAATTAAGTGAATAAACACAAAAAAGAAATTTCAACCATAAGGTGATATGGCCCACTATGCATAATTCGAATTGGGCCTTCAGTACCCGATGGCATAACATTATATTGAAACTATTTATGAGATTTTTTAGAGCATAAAATGTACTCTAACTTAGGGATTACAAAAATACCCATACTCGATGGGAAATCCGATACCCACACCCGATTTGACCGGGGAATCCCCGAGTTAACCGGGGATGGGGACGGGTATGAGGATGTAAATCTAATCACCGATGGAGATGGAGGCGGGGATGAGAAACCGTAAATCCCTGATCCCAATACCCGAAACCCAAAAATATTATATATATTTATTAGAATCACTTTAAGTTCTTATTTATATTCTAGAATCAATTTTAAGTTTAAAGCTTTTGTTTGATACTTTTTATGTGTTATACTTTATTAATCATTTACTTAACATATATATTAGTTTATACATAGAAAGAAAATGTCGAAATACACATTCTCCTACATATCTTCTATTAAGATAAATTCATATTCATTCAAAAAAGTTATCCCCGACACCCGATGGGGATCCCTGATATCCGATGGTGTGGATGTAATTTAATTACCTGACGGGGATGGGATTACAAATGAAAATCGGGTATGGAGATGGGGATTGAGATCCCTGACAATCCCCGCCTCATTGCCATCCCTGAACAAAGTCTGAAACCAGAACATAACATATAGATATAGATATCTATATATATATATATAGAAGCCAATGTGACGTTAGCCTACCAAAGCCTACTTGGTAGTGATCTTGGCTCTTAAGGGTGTAGCCCAACATTCTATCCCTGGTACGCGTGTAGTTAGGTTATTTGAGGTGGTTTAAGAGTAGGGGTAGATTTGCCGTAAATGGGGAAAAAAAAAAAAAGAAAAGAAAAGATATGTATATAGAAGATAGGGTGACGATTAATAGGTCCATTCTGAAGGTAAAAGCTTTTCTATAGGAATCTCTTCATCATAATCCCTCTGTTGTTGGTTATCTTCTTCCTTCCTACCTGCCACGATAAGAATGACATCAAACTAAGAGATGATTGTGCAAATCTGCAATTGATGTCAACAAATAGAGCGAATGGGTAATCGTTTCCAAAGTATGACACAAAATATCGCAACGGGATAATGATATACTATGTCTTGAAATATGTTTAGTTTTAGTGGGGGCAGGGAGGCCAGCGTTTTGGGGGCCGAAAAATGACCAAGACAAGTCCCTTTACATTACAATCTTGGGCCTCCTAAAACAAAAGCTCATTCATTTACGCCTAGACACACATCACAAGTTGTTTTTTTTTTTGACAATATATGCATGTGTTATTAAGAGTAATAGTTTGTTTGAAATCACATTCAAATTAAAAAAGTAATAGATTAAAGTATAAAACTAATAAAGTTATATCATAGTGCTACCTGTTCTTAAAGTTGGAAATGCTTAATGTACATGTACAAAAAGTTGTGGCAATTGAACCTTGAATAGAAAAAAGAAATTAATAAAAACCAAACTTTGAACACAATAAAGGGACACAAATAGACATATTTGTATAGCAATAGAACTGTCTTGTCTTGTGACTACTGGTCAATTTGACCACCAAAATGTAACATGAAACACACATGAAAACCTTACACCAACTTGGAATTTCATTAACCTAACCATCTAGATTTTTACATGACTAGCATATATAGCAAAAACAAAATAATCACATATTAAATTTTAAAATCACAAAACAAACCTCCATTGTTGTTAAGATCATCACCAGTAGTATAATGGATCTTCGAACAATACAAGGGTAAAAACACACCGGTCCCTGCTGTTATACTTTTGGTCTTTTTTGTTATACCATCACCTTGTTTCTTGACGGTCTTGGCCTGAAAATTACCTACATTAGTTACGCGGTCACGACCATTTGAACACTTGGGAGCTAACTGCACAAAACAAATTAAAAGCATGAGGGAAGTAAAAAAAAAAAAAAAAGGTATATACTTGCCAAAAAACAAACTAAAGGGCTTTGTCTCACCGGTATGCGAGGTAGGGATGGCAACGGGCTTAGTAAGAGTCATGTTTAGGTAATCTCGGACCTGGAAAGCCTATTAAAAATCTCCATTCCATATACGGACTCAACAGGCCCGTTTACTTATTAAGTGTCGGGTAACTGGTTTCCCCACACGTAATCGGGAACCATTAAATTTTCTTCATTTCAAAATCCGTTTACTTATAAACTAACATCGCTAGCCCAACTAGCATTTCGGATTTTTTAGTACCCGTTGAAAATAAAAGTATTAGTATCATATAATGTAATATATGTAAGTTGGGTATATGATTTGAGTAAACGGGTTTGCATCTTAAAGCGTACCTGAAAATAAAATTAACCATCCCATACCCGACACATAGAGCCAGAGCAGGACCGACCCGGCACAAAAGTCGGGTTTCCCCACTGGGTACCGTTTTTTTCTTGCCATCTCACCAAAAAAAAAAAACTTTTCGGGTTCGGATTTCACATTGTGTGGTAGTGTCAAACAAAAAAATTTGCATGTTAGTGTGGTGTACTTTCTTAAATAAGAAACAAGTTTAAGTATCTAAATAGAAATAGAAAAAAATAAAACATACGTTAAAGGAAGAGCTAAGTGTACCTCATTAGTTGTAAGATTTTGTTTTTGTAGGGTATGATATTTTTTGGATCTGTTAACAGAGGAGGCATGACAAGTGGATTGTGAGGGATGTGTGTAACGATCACCAAGAGAGTAACCAGACATTCTTTAGAGAAACAGATGGTTTTTCAGATCAATGAACAATACATATATAGGAACCATCTTGTTTTGTATGGAAAGCATGAAGTGTGCTACCAGGAGGAAGTCACGTGCATGACTATTCTCTTGCCAAGTAGGACTGGTGTTTGACTAATTTTATGGACCTAACAAAATTTAAGTTGTAAGGTCTGGTTCGTTATTATTTTCTTTTTTTTAGTAAATTACAATTTTCGTCCCTAAAGTTGGCACGTTTATCACTTTTCGTTCCTTAAGTGAAAAAATTATAATTTTGAGCTTAAAGTTGGCAGATTTTTTCAATTATCGTCTATCGCCAAACGTCGTTAAGTTTTGGCCGTTAAGTCGGACACGTGCAAAACACGTGAGGGACTGAAACTGCAAAAAAGGATAAGTTCAGGGACGAAAACTGAAATTTAATTTTCTGTTGTCATCATCTTCATCTTCTCCGGCTGACTTTTGTCGGAAAATTCGTCGGAAAACTTAAAATGCCGATATCTCACTCGTTTGTTCGATTTAGACCACGAAACCTCCACCAAACTTCTCAAAATTAATTTCCGCACGAATCCTAACCAAAAGATTTCAGATTTAACACTTGTCGGAAAACTCAAAATACCCATAACATGGATTTTGAGCAATATTTCTGTACGATTTAGCTTGTTCCAAGAATGCAATATTTATGTTTTCGCAAATAAGTCCATGTTGGATTAGGTGTATTTGCTCCTCACTAAGACACCAATGGTATGTCTCATTTTTTTATTCCATAAGCTCTGCACCAAAAAGAAAAGTACAAAATGGGGAGAGACCTTCATGTGGGTTCGGTTTTTGTCAATGAGGCAAAGACATAAGATCGAAAAATTAGAAATATATATAAAGAGGGAGCAAAAAGGGACGAAATAACCAGGAGGCCTGACAAGCCCCTACAACTCAAATATTTCAGATCAAAAATTCCGATCATCGTCACCTAATTCTTAGTTTATGTAATAGAAGATCAAAGCAATTTACACTTCGTCATTTGGTTGATTATAGCTCTTGTTTTATATTTTGTATAGAAACTTTAAATCCGTTGTTCGTGAAATCCTTACGTCGAAATCTTATTCTGAAAGTTGTTACAAGTTTACTATTGATATCTAGTATTGTGTTAAGTTTCATAGCGATTCGTTACCTTTCATTTTTGCCGATTTAGTTAAATGTTAGTTTCATCGTAAGGTTTTCGATATAGTTTACTGGTCAATCGTTAAGGTTATTAAGTTGTTACAATAGTTAGATTAGTAGATTGAGGTATAAAGAATTCGGGTGTGACAACCGATTCATTGGATCTCGTTTCGGTTATAAGTTATTCGTACTCAAAGTTGCCAGTTCGTACAAGTTCCATGCTAGTTTGTTGAGTTTTTTTGTCAATTGGGTCTTGGTTACAATTTCATTTACGATGCTTTTCATTTACATTTCATAAAATATCGGCATTTTAAGATTTTTTTTGTTAGGATTCGTGCAGAAATTAATTTTGAGAAGTTTGGTGGTGGTTTCGTGGTCTAATTCGAAGAAACGAGTGAGATATTGGTGTTTAAGTTTTCTGGCGAATTTTCCGACAAAAGTCAGCCAGAGAAAATGATGACACAACAGAAAAGTAAATTTCAGTTTTCGTCCATGAACTTGTCATTTTTTGCAGTTTCAGTCCCTCACGTGTTTTGCACGTGTCCGACTTAACGGCTGAAACTTAACGACGTTTGGCGAGAGACGTTGATTGAAAAAATTTGTCAACTTTAAGGTCAAAATTATAATTTTTTCACTTAAGGGTCGAAAAGTGAAAAACGTGCCAACTTTAAAGACGAAAAGTGTAATTTACTCCTTTTTTTTTAACAGCATGTAAGGTCGGTTCCTATCTTGACGCCGTTATTACTTCCTCTTGATTGTCAAATTAGTTTTTATTTTTTTCATAACACACTAGCAAACTATCTCCTGTGTATCATATAATTATCCTCGATCACCTTATTCCCAATTAAAAAATTATAACTCGACACGCACATACACTGTCACTATACTCTACACTCTCTTCATTAACACACATTTTGCATTGTGCCCATTTATTCCCGTCAACTCATTTCTTAAAAATGACATGTACATAGCCATGCCTATGACGCCCCATGCAATTATCATAGCGATCGGCCTAATTAAAAAACAAGATCAATGTCTTACGATACATTGGATATGGGAAATGAAGTAAACAATCGATGTTTTTATTTATGAAATATTAAATGGGTGCCACGCTATTGTAAGTTGTATTGTAAACCATCGATTTAGCAAGTTAAAATCATAATATACAAATGTTGTACTCTTATCAAATGGGAATAAGAAATGAAGTAAACAATTGATGATGATCGGCTTGGTCATTTACTAATTAATATTGTATGTTTGTATTCTCTAGCCACATAAAATAAAAATTTTAATGACTCAACCGACACTAATTCTCTAAATAAGTTTTAATTTTGCAAGTTAAATCATTAAAACTTTTTTTAATCGATCCATCTCAATCAATTAACATACTTCCAGATTTACATATACAATCATTTAATATTCCGCCGACGGGTAAGCATAACTGTTAGGTTCATAACCCAAAACAGTACTTCTAGATTGAATACCAATGCGCATTACTGCACTTCATGTAGAAAATAAACTAGTAGTACGTACATATATCGCGCACATTCAATTTCGATTTTGAAACACTTTGTAAAAATATACCCAAAAATATGATAATAATGTATGTCATACTTGGAACTTGGAAGCATTTTTATTTGGTAAGATTGAGTGAAAAGAGAACATACATATAAAATTAAAAATGATTTTTAATAAAGAATCATGAGAATGAAAAAAAAATGGTTTTGATGATGTTATATGTTATCATTTTTTTTTATTTTATAGAACGAAATTCTAATATACTCATACTCTTAAATTACACACATGTCTGAGTTGAAACACAGGACTTTCAAAAATCCCTATTAATCCACCCCACAAATGTAGAGAGTAGGACTCGAACTCAAGTGGATCCCCTAAGGTTAAACACCTTACCAAAGGGCACCAACCCCATTGGCGTTATATGTAATAAATTAAACTATTAATCAAAATTTTGTATTTACTTTACTCTCGTTTTGTTTGTACCAATAAGTTTTTATTTTTATTTTTTTAAATACTCATTATTTTTTTCTATTACTTTTATTGTTATCATATAATCATGAATTAAGGTGACATACAAATTGTATATAAATACTAAAAAGTAAATTGGGTATGTGAGGGGGAGTAATATAGCTAAAAGTACCACCCTAAGTACTGAAAGTACAAGTTCTTATTGCACACTCAAAATAACTAACACCTTTAACGACTGTTAAGTGTTACTTGGTTAACTAACGGTAGTTACAAAAATGTATTTAACGGAGTTTGTTTTCAAGTTTAAGTTTTTTAACTTTTGCCACCAAAGTTTTCTTTTAGTTACTTTTTGCCACATAACTTTTGGTTTTTAAGTTTCTCATCATAAGTTTATTTTTTTCTTATATTTACCTCATAACTTTTGCTTTTTAAAATTTCTTCACTGAAACTTTTTCTTGCTCCGAAATTTTATTTTATTTTCGCTTTTTACCACATAATTTTTGGTTTTTAAATTTTGTTACCAAAGTTTTATTTTCTTTACTTTTGACTACAACTTTTGTCACGAAATATTTGTTTTTCAATTTAATATTTTTTAACTCTTGTCACGAGAGTTTTGTTTTTCTTCTGGGGAAACGCCTGGTAGAAATACCTGTTACATAGACAATAGGTATAGTAAAATTGCCTTTCAAAGCAGTAGAAAATAAAAAGAATAGGAACAATAACTAAACTATAAAATTGCAACATCAATAATGCTACCGCAAAACATAAGATCTCGCAATTACTAACAATAACGGGTCCATAGCTCAGTGGTAGAGCAATTGACTGCAGATCAATAGGTCACCGGTTCGAACCCGGTTGGGCCCTTTAATTTTGTACTTTTATTTTCTTCTAACACCCAAAGCTCACAAAAGTAATGTATATACATCTGATTATAGTTTATATTTATTAGCTTAAAGCTTAAGCCTAAATGACAAATTAAGGAATGACTACTAGAAGCTGTTGTCGATCACTGTATTGAACAAATTTATAATGTTAGTATTATCTACCTAAAATTTCTGATAACCAAATAATAAGGCTCATAAAAATGCACAAATAATTGGCATATCAAGAAACTTCACATTATAACATTATTTCATTAACATTAATATACGATATGTCATTTTGTACACTAAGCCAACCTTCTAGCTAGGTCCTAACTCAATGTTGGCACTCAATTGACCATTCTTGCCATACAACCATGTAGACAAATTTTCTCATGTACTTGTGTAATCTTTGACCAAAATCAACACCTCATATACTTGTTCCCTTGACACCTTCAAAAACCAATTACTTGCAAAACAAGTTATCATCATTTAGGACGACAAATTGGTCCAACAGGCGACCTAAAACCATTTTCAACAACATCATCATAAACACAAAAATGAAACCCTGCCTTCTTCCCTTCCTCCTCTGCCTTCTTACAATCCTTACACAATCCCCTTCCCTTATCAGAACCCGAGTTCGAAAAAATCACATTTAAACCCGAATTCGAAAAATAATAATATTCATTATCATTTCTCCTCATTTCATCAAACTTACACCCATAACCATTCAAACCAAAACCAACATTCTTCATCACCCAATCCAAAGGTTCATGGGCCACTAAAGGCCCAAAAACACTTGGTTTCGAAACATTATTACCATAATTTCCAATTTTCCTTCTTCGTTCTCGACGTGACCTTTTTAACACAACAAGAAAGTAACAATTCTTTTCTTGTATTAAACTCGAAAAGTTAACTTTTCCAGTGATTAAAATCTTTTTTCTTTCGGATGGCAATTTTGTTGCATCTTTTTCAACAAAGTAAGTTGTGAGGTTGTTATAGGAAATACCTATAGTTTCTTTTAACATCATTTGAAACTCCTTGAAAATAAGTGTTTCTTGGATGTTTATATGACCAACATCTATTTCACGTTCTCCATCATATAACACTATAGGAAATGCCACCGATTTGTTATCTTGCACCATTTTTTTATTTTGTAAAATATTGTTGAAAAATCATGAAAAGGGTCTGAGCTAATTAAAATGGGTGATACATGTATATATATATACTTGAGGAGGTGAATTTTTTTATATATTTATTAATTAAAGGCGGTTTGAGGGTCTAATGATGATATAGAGGTTGCTTGGGAAAGAGGCTTTGAGATATGTGTTTGGAACGGTGGTGTGTACGTGGGAGTTTAAACATTTATATATGCTGTTTTGTGGTTGTTTTGTGAGGCAAAAATGCTCAAGTTTATCTTATAGTGTTGGGTGGCCCAAATGACGATACTACCCCTGGAATGTGTGAGAAACTGAGAATGTTTGTCAAAAAGGACAAATATGAAGTGTTTGACCACCGTATCCCTTGACCGAATTGAATTTAGAATGTAGTGCATCCCATGCCAGTTTTTACGAGTTTATAAGATTTTAGTATTTTGACAATGTTTGAAAGTGGTTGAGATATAAATAATCAGAACGCTAATTAAATAGGTAGAGAGGTTAAGTATAAGTTTTATTTAAGGGTTTAGTATTTAGAAGTGTAACGAACTTTTACACTTTTTCTATTGTATGAATGTAACTTACATTTGGTGCATTGTAGGAAAAAACTTTATAAAACTGTTCAAATAATATAACTTTTTAACATGCACCAATCGAAAAATTACACGTGTTAGCTCATATAATTTGCCACTTATACACTTTTACATTATTTGAAAAAATTTATAAAGTTTCTTCCTACAATGCACCAAATTAAAGTTATATTCATATAATAGTAAAAATGTAAAAATTTCTTACACTTTCAGATACTAAACCCTTTATTTAAATGATAAAAAAAAAAAACTTTCAGCCATTAAATTAGATATAGATTAACTGTATGTTAATTTCTGTTTTAAAAGAAAATATATATTAATCACTTAATCTAACCATATCATATCTGATCAGATTTTAGAATAAAGCCATGAAGATAAAATTATATATTTTTAACGAAAGTGTTAATAATTAGATACTTAACTACGGAGCATATATGACTTTGAAGTCGAGTTTGAATCCCAGTTTTTACCATTTCAAAAATAATCCGGAAGGCAAAATACTCGAGTTTATCTTATGTACGTGTCGGTTGACCAAATGACAGATACTATCCCTGGAGTGTGTGAGAAAGTTCGTTAAAAAGGACAAACATACATGAGGAATTTGACCACCGTACCGCTTGACCGGATTTAGAATAAAGTCTTGACATTATAAATGGGAAATGATTAATTATTTTTAAAAGAAAATATCTAAAATTTCTCATAATAACATGTGACAAAATCAAAAGAAAAAATTAGAAAATAAAATTTAGAAAATAAAATTAGTGATCACATATGTCCCCTTTTTATACTTTTAAGAGAATTTATAGGTTTATTTTTTTAAAAAATTATCATTTTCCATTATAAATTTTTTCCTTTTTGGACGTACTACAACAAAAATATCATTTATTCACACTTACTTTAAAGAAGTGTGAAGAAATTTCTTAATTTGTTCACACTTAAAAATGTTTAAAAAGTATTCATATTTAAAAGTGTGAAGAAATTTAAAAAATCATAAATTTTTCACACTTATATATGTAAGAAAAAAAAGTTCACACTTCCAAATGTGTAAAACTATATCAATTGTTCACACTTAAAAGTGTAAGGAATAATTTGTAACACCAAATTTCTTCACACAAGGAAGGTATGGAGAAATTAGGTGTTACAATTTGACTTTCACACTTTTAAGTGTGAATATATTTGACATTCGTTCACATTTTTAGGTGTGAATTTTTTCTTTACACATACATAAGTGTGAAAAAATTATAATTTTTAAAAATTTTTCACACTTTTATTTGTGTATACTTTTTAAACATTTTTAAGTGTAAATAAATTAAGAAATTTTTTTACATTTCCTCTACACTTCTTTAGAGGAAGTGTGAATAAATGCATTTTTTTTTTTAGTGACGAAAGTGTTAATGATTAGCTACTTAATTTCATAACATTGAGTTTGAATCCCGATTCTTCTACCACTTAACAATTAATCTGGATAACGCTCGCGGAGAATCAAGTTCGAAACTCCCGAATAAGAATATCCGTAAAGTAACCAATCCCAACTCACGTCAGATCAATTAGATTGAGGACCATATAATTGGTCAAAATAAAAAGCAAAAATATTCTATAAAAGATTCGAGCCTCGCTCTAAATTACTAAGGAGCCGAGATCAACTTTTGTTTATAAAATTCAAACAAGTTACCTCCAGCTCGAGGTTTGTTATCCATTTACAATCCCATAAAATAAGATTGAAGTTGTAACTAGTAATGTTCTAATGTTAAACCAAAAGTTATATTATAGATACATTCAGATTACTTAAACCATCTTTCAAATGTTTCAAAGGTAAGGTGATAAAATATTGTTAGAAGAAATTTGAACTAAAATCTTGATGGATAATTATTTTGGATGAGCAGAAATTTTTGTAAGAAAAAATAACATAAAATATTAGGGGTGTTCGTCAAATTGTTAAAACCGGACCAAACTGAGCTATATGGATTAGTTTGATCGGATTGAGTTGTAAAATTTTGATCCGACAGTTTATGTTTTGAAAAACCAGGTTCATTGGTTCGGTTACGGTTTAAAAAAATAAAAAATCGTCATAAATCGGACCGGACCAAACTTCATAATATTTAGTCGTTCAAAAAAGAGGAAAAATACACATATATATTTTACGATAATGTGTTGGTACTATAATGAATATAATATATTTTATGTAAATATTTTGCTTCGACTCTGTATGTTTTTTGAGAAATTAAACTCTCTTACAAATTAAATTATGTGGGATCTATATGAAAAATAATATATGATGAATTTCTTCTGATTGTTGGCTCAAACATGTATTATGTTCTAATAATGTGATAAATGTTCTAATTTTAAGTGTTTGTTATGACTCTTTGTCATAAATCTTTACAAATATACACAAGATTATATAGAAATAAAAGAAAGAGAAATAAGAATGTAAAACCATCAAACATACTAAACCGGACCGGCTCACATGGTTTGGTCTAGTTAGGCTTGACGAGATACTTGGTCTGATTTGCTTTAATATATGTTGAAACTGGAAATGCCGGTTAGGTTAGATATTTAGTCAAAACTGGACCAAACCGGTTCGCGAACACCCCTATAAAATATCGTTTAAGTCACAGTAAAAAAATTGACGTTTTAACATAAAATATCTAACTATTTTGGATGAGCAAATATTTGAGTTTTTTATGAAACAATTATATTGTATTGTATTGTAATATCATTAATTTTGAAAGTTATGAACAGTAACCGCCTTATGAATTTTGGTTGGCTTTGTGTGGCGAATTTTGGTTGGTCCACACCACATTTTGTTTTATTATTCGGATTTTACTATATCGCATTCCGATTAGTTTTATTTCTTTGGATATTTTTTGGTTTTCTTCGCACTTTTTCCAGTCAACTTTTTTTGGTCACTTGTAATAAGAGGATTCGGTTTCGCCACATTGCATCTCGATTGT
Organism: Erigeron canadensis; assembly: GCF_010389155.1. Taxonomy (NCBI): domain Eukaryota; kingdom Viridiplantae; phylum Streptophyta; class Magnoliopsida; order Asterales; family Asteraceae; genus Erigeron; species Erigeron canadensis. Next base: position 20,769,087 of record NC_057766.1, on the reverse strand, counting down.
TTTTTTCTTTTGTTATTTTTTGGGTTTTTTTCACACTTTTTTTCCTTTTTGGGTTTCAAGTAACATAACTTTGGTTCAACTTTCTGTGGTCACATCCCATATCACTCTTCTAATTTTTCCACATCGTTTCCCGATTGAGTTTTTTCTATCAGTTATTTAATGGTTTTTTGCACAGTTTTTTTATTTTGTATTTTCAATTAATATATTTAAAACTTTCATCTAGTTTTTAAACGTTTAATGGTTTCTTGCACACTTTTTATTTTGGATTTTTAACTAATATATTTAAAACTTTCATTCAGTTTTTTAATGTTATTAACTAATATATTTAAAACGTTCATTTAACTTTTTAATATTATTAACTAATATACTGAAAACTAATTTCAATCATGTTTTTCATGTTATTTCCTTTTTGTTTTTTGGTTTTCTTTTTTTTTGGCACATACATATCTTCCGTAGTGTAAACTTTTTAATATTAGTATATTATAAGGTTTTTTTTATTTTTTAATTAAACTGTTCTAGGTTCATTTCAAATACGCTAACATAACAAAACTATGTATCTGTAACGAATCAACCCAAAATAAGAGGAATTTTTTTATTTATTTTAAAATTCGGGACTTGACCCATTCACTTTGAACTAACTTTTGGATAACCAATTTTTATTTCAACTTTAAAAGACCTCGCCATTAGAAAGTAGACTTAAACACGTTTTCGTGGATAGCTTGAATGTAAAAAACGGGGTTACGGTTTCAAAGTTATGGTCGTTTGAAAATTTGGACTTCTGCTGAACGAAGAAAAAGTTGTGTCACACCCCTCAAAAGTTGCGACGCAACTTTCAGGTTAGGGAACTCATAGGCTTCACAGTTGCATCACACCCTCCAAGAGTTGCGACGCAAGTCTGCATCTAACAACAAGAAACTTCATTTTGACACTTGAAACCATTTGCAAACATCTCTAACTCAATTTCAAAACTTCTTCGACACAATATTTCTGATTCAAACATATTTTAAACACAGTAATAGACATAGCAAAAGTATCCATTTGATCAAACATTAATTTTATAACCAAACGGGTCGTTTACTCATTTGTCATCCTTCAAGTCAAGTAGAACACAATTTTGATACAAAAAGACTATGACACAACTGAAAATTTACATAATCATACAAAAAGACTAAGGGTTCTAACTGCAAACCATTTTCACCGCAAAAGTCAAGATTTCACAATTCAAATCATCCATATTCTTCAAACTACTAAATCTTGTTTCCACTTCCGGAACAACAAGGTAAACAACTAAAAAGTAAGTCAAAACTTAGTGAATACCATTTCATATGTTTATATTCATGAAGGAGGGCAAAAACACAAAGAACTATCACATGTAGCCAATGGCATCGTCATACTATCACTTGAATACTCAGCTTTGCGCTAGCAAAACATACATGGATCCATATACACTAAAAAATATACTCAAGGGGTTCTTAGGCCTCAAAGGTTCTTAGGTCTTACCTCAATACATCAAGAGATTCTCACGCCTCATCTCAATTCAATTATGGGGTTCTTAGGCCCCAATCTCATACATGAAGAAGACAGTTTTTCACACGTTTTTCAAACTGGATCCTTTCTTGAAACCGATTCCTTTCTTCGTTGCATCTTATGTATAGTCTTGATTGGCTTGTTGGACAATGCTGAGTAACATCAAATTGCGCCAAATACCACCTCTCGAACCTGTTCCTTTCCCAACGCCTTACCGTCTTTTACTCTATTAGTACACAATTCTTTTGATACATCTACACCACCTATGCATTACAGGGCAGCAGAATAGCGAGGTGATATACCTACCACTACTTTCGAAACATCTACATGTGTTACTGAGTCCTACAATCAAATGCTAAACTTAAAGGTACCGTGGGGATAGAGCGTGGACAGTTTATCATATGTTTTGTGACTTTGTACCAGTTCAGAAAAAAATTCCGGCTCTATCCCTGCTTGAGAGATATGAACACAACTACTTACGAAATTAAGAATCCCAAAATCTTGAAGATTACATCTTAGCTTATCATTCAAACATATCAACATCAAAAATTGCACCATAAATACTTAGATTAAAAAAAAAAAAAAGCAAAAACAAAAAAAATAAAAATTATTCGATGCTATCTACATTGAACAAAACTATCAATCTATCATGACATCAACACAAAGCAAAAGTGGACCTGTGTTTTATCGCCCATCAGCCGAAGTAAACGAATCAGCAAATCCGGTAGGTCTTGCAGGAATACTACTCTTACTATCGTCAAGATCCACGTAGCCACTATAATCTTTCCCTTCTGCTTCTTGCCATCCTTTGACCATTTGGGTCAATGGAAGACTATAATCAATACCACAGTATTCTTCAGCTTCATTCTCCATGGGTTTCCATTTCTCTACAAGTGGTGACAACACGTTGACTGCGTGTCCCATGTCTGGTCGCTGACTTGGCTCCCTAGCCGTACAATGGCCTGCCAGATCAGCAATGACGGAGATGGTTTCAAATGTTTCTTCATTTGCATTAAGAGCAGGGTCTACAGCAGCCATTAGTTTCTCTTTGTGTGATCTAATGCTCCAAAACCATGCTGCTAAGTATTGACTTTCTTCGGGTCGGTCCTCATCTAATGCCATTAGGCCGGTTAATAGCTCCATTAGGACTACACCGTAGCTGAAAACGTCGGCCTTTGTCGTGACTTTACCTGTCACTGAAAGCAGATGGAAAAATCTTAAGTTTACAAACCTAGTTATACAAAGTTTTCATTAAATGATAAACACTAATTCCAACTTATGAATTGGTCGGGTTATCCAATGTGGAAAGAGGAATGAGGCGAAGTTTGACCAATGTGGACTTTATAAGTATAAAACATCCCGAGTCATTATTCAGAAAAGTTATATTGTTATTGAACAACTTATCTTATTCTAATTTGTAAACTAAATACTTGTTAATATGTTAAAGTAAGAGCAAAACATGTAAGGTCAACTCATCTGACTTAATTTGACCCAGGCAAAAAATAATTGCTTTAACCCAAACCCATTATGACCCGTGAACCAACCAACCCAAGCTGCCCATTTCAACTAATACAGCATAGGAACAAAAAAAAAAATGGTACCGGCATATTCAGGGGCTAGGTATCCGAATGTCCCTGCTAAACGAGTAATGACAGACTTCTCCCCATCAGGAGCGAGTTTGACCAAACCAAAGTCAGAAACTTTTGCTCGAAAATCATCACCAAGTAATATATTAGACGATTTAAGGTCTCGGTGTATGAAACTCTGATGACCAAGAGTGTGAAGATACTCCATCCCTCTAGCGACATCCAATGCAATATTCAATCTCCTCTTCCAAGAAAGTGGTTCCAATTTGAAGTTTTTCCAATGAAAAAGATGTCTGCTCAACGCCCCTTGAGGCATATACTCATAAACAAGAATTCTTTCAGGTCCTTCAGTCGAATACCCTAAAAGTGACACCAAATGGCGGTGTCGAACTTTTGATAAAACTGCAATTTCTGCTTGAAACTCATCCAATGCCTTGTTACTAATGACACCAGACTCCATTCTTTTCACTGCTATTTTCGTGCCATCATCTAGTTGGCCCTTGTAAACGACTCCAAAACCACCACGACCCAACTCGTTCTCATGTGCAAAGTTTTTGGTCACGTTTCTTAAAACTTGAACCGAAATGATCAGGTTGCCAGACTCAATTACATGTGACTCGCCTGCGCCACTTGCTGTTTGACTACCAGAACCACTGCCGACACTAGTATGTGTGTCGTTGGCTATTGCAATCTTGACCATGTTGTCTGGGTCAGATGGGTCCCGTGGGTGGATCACTAGCGAGCCTGGTGGTTGACTTGAGTTTACTTTCTTTTTTTTACACAAGTAGATACATAAAGGCACAACTATAAATATCAAACAGATAAAAACCACAACAGGAGCAATAACTGCAACTATATTAAACTTCTTTGAATGTCTTTCACTAATAGATGCAGCACCATCACCAGGAACCACATTACTAGGTTCCTTAGTACCAGATTCCCTACCACCAGGTTTCGACCCCGAATCTGATGGAACTGAAGATGCGTGGGTGTCGGATGGTGACCCGGTTGATGATGATCCTGTTGGTGAACTGGCTGTAGGAGAAGGAGCCGTAGGTGAATTCGTTACTAACAACGGATTTCCATTCAATACAAGTTTCATGGCAGGACTAAATTTTGGCATAGGAGGGGAAAGATTATTGTTACTCAAATCCAACAAAGTCAAAGACTTTAAGTTTGTCCAATTTGATGGAATCTCACCAGTCAACCTGTTTGACCCAAGATCAATTCGAGTAAGAGATTCAAGATTCGCAACAGAGGGACTTAAAGTTCCAGAAAGATTATATTTCGCCAAATGAATCGAGCTCACCTTTCCCTTAATACAACTCAAACCAAACCAAGGACCTTCACACGGATCATTACCAGACCACGTGGAAACAAGCCTTGACGGGTAATTCAAACCATCTAAAAACCCCAAAAGCGCATTCACTTCCGGAGCACAAGCAACACCCGGATCCGGCTGACAAAACTTATTCGACGAGTAAGTAACGTTCACAGCCGTAAATTTCGGTATAGGACCCATGAACTGATTATTATTCAAATCCAACTTTTCCAAACTAAGACTAGCTAAACCATCAGGAATCAACCCAACAAGATCATTACTATTCACATCAAAATCTTTAAGCTCACTCAACTCACCTATACTTTCGGGTATTTTCCCCGAAAAATGATTCCCATGTAGCCATAAACTAGTTAAAGACCTCATACTCCCAACAACATCAATACCACCACTCATTCCACCACCATCCTGACTATTTAACCAAAGAATCCTAATAAAAGATTCATTAAAACTCAAAGGAATCCCACCCGAAATTTGGTTAAGCGACAACTTCAAAACCTCTAAAGATGACAACTTTCCTAAAAACTCAGGCAAAGGTCCAACTAAATTACAACTCATTAAAGTCAAATTCTTTAACTGAGCAGAATTTTGTAAATCTTTAGATATAGACCAACCATTAGTACTTACATTAAGTGGATTACTATCTAAAGCCATAACTTCTAAACTATCTAACCCATAAAAAAAATCATAAGGAATAACATCAAATAAATTATAATCAAAATAAGCCCATCTAAGTTGTGACAATCCATTTAAACTTGGCAAAGAACCACTAAAATGATTCTTTTGTAATCCTAAGTTACTTAACATAGATAATTTATTTAAATTACTTGGCAAAGTACCATTTAAATTCATACCCTGAACTTGAATTTGTGTAACTCTTGATTTTTCACAAAATACATGAGGCCAACTTGGTGGCCCACATGGATCATTATTATCACCATTGGTAGGCCATTTTAAGAGGTCTGAATTTGTTAAACCATTTTTGAACTGGTTCAAGATTTCTAGATCATTAGGATCTGTTGTGCTAGAAACAAGAACAGAGTGAAGAAATGTTGTTACACTTACTAAAAATAGTAATAAAAAAAAGTTGTTCATGTAATGAAAATGATAATGGAAATGGACCTTCATGGATTAGTGTTCTTGAACAAGTTGAACATTTGAGGTTTAGTGGAAGAGATGGAGATTTTGGAAAAGAGAGAGAAAATTTTGATGATATTATTTACTTTTTATTTGTAAAGTGTACATGTGTATAGTAGTAGTAGTGTTGTTGGCATGAGAGTATTGTTGAAGAAGGGATGGATATGAGGGCAGGAGGTGGATTATTAAATTAGTGGGGAAATGTTAGGTAAAGCATGTAGTACCTATTTTAGGAAAAGTAGGGGTGATTATATAAAATTTAGGGAGAGTTTATTTAAAATTCAGGAGTTATGTATGTTTATTAAATTCAAAGGTTTAATATGTAACTTTTTTTAATGTGACAGTACCTAAGCTTAAGTAAAGTGTGCATTACGGATCATTTTTCCTAAATTAATTTATATATTTATAGAAGTGTAAATACATACATATACATATGTGATATATACGTGTAATATTGTAGTGGAATTTGGAAGAAATGACACTAAAATTTAATGGTTTTTTATTAACTCTGACACTAGTAGTAGAACCACTCCCGGTCATTATTGTGTTGTATTTTATACGAGTACTTGTATTCATAGTTGTCAATACTAATTCTTTTTTCAAATGTTGATTAATCACATATATAAGGTACATGTTGTACACTTGTACGCAGCAAAGTTGGATCAAGTGGTTAAGACCTTTGTCTCGGATCTATCTACATCCCTTGTAAAGCCGGAGGTCCTTTTCTATCTTTAGATAGAACCTGGAAGCAGCCTTTCTACACTGTTGTGGTAGGGGTAAGTTTGTCTACATCTTAACCTCCCCATACATCGTCGATATATTGGGACCCAAAACTCATAGAAGACGTTATTGGGCGTAAGGTATATGTTGTGTTTATCAAGTTTGCGATTCAAAATTCCTGTGATACGCAAATTCTTGTTTAAACATTCGGGAAAAAAAAAATTAATGTTGTCATGGTTTGAACTTGAAATTTTAATAAGAAACTCTCCCCCTCTCCATCCAAAAGCATAAAATATTTAAAGATCGAATTATAAAAATAAAATAAAAATTTGTTTTTACTGCAGATTAGTTAGACAATTTCAATAACATATAAGATATCCTCATAAATAAGATTGCTATTCGATTATTGTTAGTTTGTTACTATCATGTTTATGTGGTCCGTAAAAAGAAATCCTTTGATTATGCTAAACAGGAATAGTAGACTAGTAAAATAAAGACGATCGAATTCATCGACAGTGAGTATTGCTAACCACTAGTTTTTTCGTGGTAAATTGTATATAAGATAACTTCGTATATTTATCACATTTTTTTCCCCTGTAACCATATCCCAACAATTTTTTAGAAAAAAAAAAAACTATAAATAATGTTGGTAAAGTTAATATAAATTTACTCTAAATAAATAAAATAATAAGCGGTGCGTGATGCAGAAAAGTGTCACTAGCAACCTACATGGTCCACCACGGCCCACTCTTGTATTCCGTGACTGGTGGGAATTGTCTATGCAAGGACCTCAAATCTTATTCCTGTTTGGATCCGAAGATTTTCTTTTTTTAATTAATAGTATCTCTTCTTCTTTTTTTTTTTAACACCTCAAATACTATAAACAAAACAATTTGATGACCACTTTATGCATGATTGTTGAATACGGTTTGTATCAATTGAAAAACCTTTCTTCTTTAAAAATAGAAATAAGGTTCTAATCTTATTTAGTCATTGCTTTTATAACGCTCTTTATCATAACTCATGAAAAATGAGATTACATAGGCATTGATTTTTATGTATGATTGTTGGTATTTCAATATATATTTTAATGATAAATTTTGCTGGTATTCTATGTGTATTTAGATAATATAGAATGTTTGACACATGACATTAATTGATCAGTTAACGATCAGTATAAAATTGTCGCTTGACACACATAAAAATCAATGATAAAAAATTACAAAAATAAAATATACTTTCAAAGTTAACTAGTCATACTAATTCTGTTTTTTAAAATGAATAATTCTGTTATATAATTATGACATACTGTAGGTACGTATGATCATTATTCACATGTCATTTTTATTTTAAAATTATGTGTAGATTGTACTTGATTTACTAAGATTAATTTGTTTCGTAGTCAAATTAAACAAATAAATTATCTAGACACCAATATTGAACAAGACTTATAATTGGAATTTTGTAGATGAACTAAATTTAGTTTCTCAAGTAGTAAATAGAGAGATCAACCGGCTATCCAAGATTAGATTGTACTTATAATGTGTATGATTTGAAATATTGAATTGATTTCACGCAGCAAAACTATTTTTCGTTTTTAATGTTAATATGTTATGGAAATATTAATGGAGGGCACTATGAAGTATGTAGGTTTTGTCTTCGAACCTGGATCATAAGGGTGTATTTACAGACTTGCCCCAATCTTACTCGATCATAAACGGGGAAGCTTTTAGGTTCTCTCGCTGTGAGGGCCGAACTCGAAACAATAGGTAGGTTCAAAATAAACATTCCCGATACACCGTTGAGTGAGCTAGCTCCTAATAACAATTGATTAAGAAAATGTGACTTCTTAGTGATAGTGTGTTTTGTCCAAATAAACAATATAAACTTGATATAATATTATTTGTGTCAATGTCTAAATGAAGATAGAATGCTTAAGTGGAAAAGTTAACACGATCCCATCAGTTAGTTGCGATTATTATTAATAATAAATTAATAATAGTGTTAACACACTAGTGTGCTCATGCCATTGCCAGCTCGATTAATCCCATTATTGAATAATGTTGACCTAATTAGCCTATCTTTAATTCTTTATCGTGCCTCTTCAATACTTTTTACTTAAAAAAGACCCACAGTTAACAGTTAATGACTTAATGTATACAGAGGAAATTTATATTGCTTAATTGAACATTTAGCAATGCCAATCTCATGTAATATCCAAATTATTATGTTCTATCAACAACATATTTATTTTGATTTTTGTAAAAAATTAGTTAAGGGTTTGTTTATAATCCTATTATTTTTTCAACGTAGCTAAATACTTTACGGACTGTTAATGTAGTGAAATTTGTTATAAAAAAAATTGATATGAATTCAAATTGGTCTCACTTCACATGATAATACTTGATTTTAAGACGCCGGATATTTTGCAAAGTGTCAGTTGGGTCTAAAGAACCTCAGAACTAGAAGTTCTTCGACGTTCTACACCATTTGCTAGATACATTTCATAGATCCTATTTAAGTTACAGTTAAAATTTAATATCATCACTTTCTTGAGTCTAATAAAGTTGGAAAACAGCTTTAGTTCAATTCCATTAAATTATGGACATGATGTCCATGGAAGGGGTTGATGATTGGTGATGGAATTGAATGAATACAAAAACAAATAGGTAGGCTCTTAACCATGTGGCACGATATAGCTAGCATTTCGATCTCCATGTAACAAGTACTAGACATATGGGATCACCCACCTTTTTGACGTTACATCTAGTCTTGTTTAATATGTCATAGATTCTTTTTCGTAATGAAAGTTAGTTGACCACAATACCACAAGGAGATATATTATAGCAAGGCATTCAATTCCATCTTTCACCACACATATAAGAGATGTTTATCATAAAATAAAAATCTAATTGTAAAAGACCTCCAATATTGGATCTTAAACTTTCGAAAAAAAAAATGAACTTGCTTGCTTTTTATTAAAGATCAAGAAAAAACCCAATAATTTGCATATCCATAAGCGCGACAATAAATTAACAGTCCTCAAAAGTCAAACCTTGGTTACTAAGGCCTCTGTCAATCGTCGACACCATCCTTCCTCTTTCTTACTGCCACATTAGGTTTCTCTCTCCCAAATCACCTCTTTCTCACTCATTACGAACCCTACCTCTTCCTCAGCCCTTACTCAACTTTTATTTATTCTTATTTTTTAATTAACAAAATTATATAATAATAAAAAATAAATCAACTTTTATATTATTAACGGTTTGTGGGGCCCGTTTTACTATGAGTGTTGCAAAAATAAATCAACCGTTACTGATTATCGGTTTGGGTAATCAATGCACTTAGGCTGAATCTTCCCACGATAATTGCGGGGAAGACAAAACTTCGTGAGAAGTCAAATACCCGCAGCACGACAAGTGGTGGCAGGGGCGGATGTACTCTATAAGGAGTGGGGGCAATGGCCCCCAATAGCTCAATACTTGATAACTGAATTTGCATATACTAAATAGAGATTTACATGCTAAATTACATGAATGCCCCCGGCTTAAAGTTGATTGTGCCCTCGAGCAGCTGAATGTCCTATGAGGCTATGAAGGTATTTGTGAAGTCATTAGTTATACATATATAAAGCAAAAAACAAGGTTTGGGTTTTTAGACTAGGAGGAGTGGTGTCGGGGGAAGGAGGGGCGACTTGTGCCATGTGGCATGTGGGATAAAAAGAGTTGCCCCTCAAAAAAGGTGGAAATGGGTGGGTTTTTAAGGAGTGGGCGACTTGTGCCATGTGGCATGTGGTAATGATTGATTTAATTTTATTTTTGATTTTTTTGTAAACTTTGTTATAATAAAAAGGAAATACATATATATTTTAAACATAAACAAATTTATTAAACATAATTAAAATTACTACTAGTTAATTATAAAAATAATTTTGGAACGGTACGAGCAGACCACTTAAGCAGATACCTAGACTTCAAAGTTCTTAAAATAACAAAGTTCGAAAAATAACAAAGTTCGAAAAATAAAAAAGTTCATAAAAATAACAAAGTTATTAAATATAAAAACTAATCAAGACAAATATTTTTCACGAAGCGCTTGTTTTTTGCGTTCCATGATGCTTCGGTCCGGCTCTTCAAGGTGGGAATAGTCGGTACCCAACAACTTCCAATCGCGGTCTTCTTCCATGATCTTAACTTTCTTTTCCTTCAACTCAATTTTCTTCGAGCTCATATCAAACAACTTATCCAACTTTTTCGCAATTCCTTCAAACGTCTCCATATACTTACCCTTTCCTTTCCCCTTGCCTCCCGAGCTCGGCCCGGCTTCCCCTCTCGACGCTTTCTTTGATGCGTCCCTACCAATGGGCCGTTCTTGAAGCCCCGGCTCATTATCATTATCACCCAACTCTTCAAACGAGTTAAGGTCAAAGTTGACCCTAGCATCCGACCCTTGACTAGCCACTGAGTCGGTGGATGATGAAGTCTTCGACCTTTTGGCCGTGGGTTCACCGAGATTGGTCCTCACAGTGCTTTTGTCCACGAGATAAAACTTCGAATGGTACCTATATAAATATATATAACACATAATTAAACATAATAAAAAGTAATATATGTACATATATAGATTAGACATAATTACACATAATAAAAAGTAATATATGTACATATATAGATTAGACATAATTAAACATAATAAAATGAAATGTACATATATATATATATTAGACATAAAAAAACATAATAAAATGAAATGTACATATATATATTAGACATAATAAAACATAATAAAATGAAATGTATATATATATATATATACATATATATACTAGACATAATAAAATGAAATGTACATATATATATACATATATATATATATATTAAACATAATTAGACTTAATAAAAAGTAAAATATTTACCGAATTTTGCCCCAAATTGATGAATACGGAAAAGCCTTGCGATAAGTTCCTTCATACTCTTCGTTGGCCTTTCTAACACGATCTAAATCGTTTTCCCCACTTGCATGACCGATTCGAGTATTGATTTGGTTGAAGTTTTGAATAATTGGACGTATCTTCCTCCATTTTGCACTCACAACTTCGGGGTCACGGTAATCTATCGGCTTTTCTTCTAATGTCGCCAAAGCTTCGGTTATTCGTGACCAAAATACCCCCTTTTTTTGATAATTTGCTACAACAAAAAACAAAACACAAATAATATTTCTAATAAAAAAAACTGTTTTTTTTTAATTAAAATACTCGTATGTTTTTTTTTTTTAAACTGTTTTTTTTAAAATAAAAAACTATTTTTTTTAATTAAAATACTCGTATGTTTTTTTTTTATTTAAAAAAAGTGTTTTTTTAAAAATAAAAAACTTTTTTATATAATAAAAAAACTCGGCTTTTTTTTTTTTTTTAAATATATAAAAATCTGTTTGTTTTTTTGAAAAAAAGTCGGTTGTTTTTTTAAAAAAAGGTCGGTTGTTTTTTTTAAAAAAAAATTAAAAACTGTATCTCTTTTTAAAAAATTCCGAAATATATTTAAAAAGTAAAACTAAACAGTTTTTTAAAAAAATAAAACTAAAACAGGTTAAAAAAAAAACGAAACAAATTTAAAAAAAAAAAAAAAAAAACCAAAACAATTTTTTTTAAAAAAAAATGGGCATATTTATATATATATATAAAAAAAATAGTATGCGTAAAAAGAAAAATACCACATTCTGGGTCTTCGGTCACCGATAGCCAAGCCGTAGCTAGATTCATTTCTTCCGACAGTAACCACGTTTGTATGACATTTCTTGGTCGTGGTTCGTCTTCGCCGGCCACTTTTTTTCTATGCCGCCTTGGTTATAATGGTTGAGGGGGTGGTTGTGTCTCTTGAACAACATCATCATCTTGAGAATCTAGTGGTGGAGTCTCAACTAGCCTTTGACGATCAAAAAATGAACCGGGAGTGTTTTGTTGGCTAGACGACCCACCAAAAGTTTCATGTTGGCTCGAACCACCCATACCCATATCCATACCCGGACCCATACCCATAAGCGAACCCATACCCATTTGATGATTAGTAGACATATGTTGAATCAATTGGAAAGGTTGTGGGTTATTGAGTAAATTAAAGTCGTTTAACATATCGGGTTGTTGATTTGGGTTATTCGGACGTTGACTACGATTACCCAGGGTAAAAGGGTTGTTGTTGAAGTTGTTGTTTGGAAACATTTTTGGTTTAAGATGAAGAAGATGAAAGTAAAAAAAGGAAGAAAAAAGGTATTTGTGTGTGTGAAATGTAAAAGGGAAATGGAAGGAAAGGATTTGTTTTTAAAAAAAGGGGAAATTTTTTTTTTTTTTTAATGTTGGTCAAAAACTAGCCGGTAGGCATTAAAGCACCTCGGTCAACGTGCTGGTCCCTCGGTCAACGTGCCGTTCAAACGAAGAGAGGGCGAGAGGGAGAAGACGGGCGAGTGGCAGGTCGGTTGACGGGGGTGGTGTGGGGGGCGACAGTCGGTGACAAGGGGCGAGGGTCGGCCCTTTCAACACCCACTCCGTTTAGTCTTATGGAGTAAGTGATGTGGGATAACTTTTAACCTCTATTAGAATCATTAATTATTTGTTTCTTTATCTGATGCTCGTTAAAACTTCTTACTATGGTAGTATATTATTATTAATTATATTATGAAAGCCAATATATGCATTATAGATGTACATGTATATATTCTAGAGTAGTTATTTTTCAGACAATATATTTTAATCTAGTAAATAAACATGATAGTAGTATGGTTACGTTTTGGTTATAGCTTTCCTTTTAAATCATTAAAACATAATTTATACTAAATTAAAAAAAAAAAAGTTAAAAAATAGTCAAAAATGAAACCAACTTATTTCGTGGCTTGGTTTGTTCAACAAGCTTTATTTAAAGCTAGCAAATGATACTTTTATTGTTGAATTATATAAAAATTAAAATAAATTCTTAACTCAAATATATATGTGGCCTATCAAGCATTTATGATATCACTTTATCAGCAAACAGATTTAAAAAAAAGGTTAATAAATAGACAAATGCTGGTTAATAGTCAACTTGACCCGACCCGTTTTGACATACGAAAAAGCTACAAAGATCAACCGATATCGAAATATAACTTTAGTATCCTACCTGAGTGCCCCCTATAACAGGTTTTTCTGGATCCGCCACTGAGTGGTGGCTCGACGATTACACTTACCCTGGGTTAAGAAAAATGTCAATCAAAAATGATAAAGATGAAGAGACATCATGTTTCTATTCAACCATTTTCTCTATTTTATCACTTAATGGATGAGATAAACAAACAAGCTAGCCTAATTAATAAAGGTTAAAATCTAAAACCCATAACCATTACAAAACCGTATATTTATAACGTATGATCACTTGTAACGGCTTATGATCTACATCTCGTCGTATAGAGTATGTGCACGATTCACCATTATACGATGAAGTGTTTCCTGATGTCGAATACCGACTAAATGTTCAAAAACAATGAGAAAAAACATTACAAAAGTGTCAGTAACAATTACTAATGTCGGATATCATCACCTGTTATCTTGTAGCCACATGTTTTAAAAATAAGTGAAATTTTCTATTTTATACAAAATTAAAATTTTGAGACTTTTGTTTTTAAGGTCGATCTAGCTAAGCTATTAAGTCACAAAGTTTTTTAATGGAATAAGTAGGGCTCAATTAGCTTAGAAAGGTATATATATATATATATATATTTTGAAATGTGTGAATCATTTGTTCGCAATAGGTGATCTAGCTTACGTTGTCTTAACCAGGTCTGTGCTAGAGAATCCCCTTACCCTCAATACCTAGTAGGAGAAGAAACCCTCAACTAAACTGCCCGAAGGCACGACATTTAATTGGGGTAAAACTCTGCCCCTTGCAGGACTCAAACCTGCTTCACTGGAGGACTTTATTTGTGAAAATTAGATGACGAATTTTTAAATCCGATGACGGAGTCCGTACGGCTAAGTCATTTGGCTATCATACTCTATGACTTGACCTATCACCCCCACCATTTCACCGCCGCAACGCGCGAACACTGTCTCTCATAATAGTAAAGATATGATACCAACATTAAGAGTTTATAGTTATATTATATGGTACCCATATCAAAGTTTTTTACGGTATATATTTATTTATAGATGGTTTTAGAGATGGATATTTGCTAAACCTTTTTCTAGATAGTTAAATATCAATTAAAATAACTTATAAAAAAAGTAGAAATTAGTACATTAAAATGTAAATAACTTTATAGAATTATTATAGTGTATATCACACTTTAATTTTTTGCATTGTATGTAATGAACTTTTAAATCATATACATTGTATATGTATTCAATCAAATCAAAAACTTACAAGTGTCAGATTATAAGATTGCAACATATACTCGAATACATACAACGTACAAGATTTAAAAGCTCATTATATACAATGCACAAGATTGAAATTTGATACACACTGTAACAATGCATAACTCATATAAGGTTATTTACATTCTTGTATTATTGGATATAAAGCTTAAGTCCAATACACATGTGCTTACTATGTAGTACCCATGGTTGAGGTTTTCCTGGTTAATGTACACAACACACACATCTTCTTGTTGTAAGACGACATAAACATCATTATGTGTACATGGAAATCCAACTTTTGGATGTTTCCTGATTCCTTGTAACCACTCATTATTTAGTTTGAGGTAACAAACATGACACGTATATTTTCTTTGGTTATATATATATATAGGGAAAAGTGAGTATGAGGTTGTTCTTCATCTAAGCTTAAATGGAGAACCTATCATATACAAATATTTTATTATTTGTTTGAATTTAAAACAAATACATGACCCCCATGATTTTTATGATTATAAAAAACAAATATGAAGGGTTCCCCATCTAAGCTTAAATGGGAGACAACCTCATACTCACTTTCCCATATATATATATATATATATATATATATATTCATTTTGTTTTATTTTAAACTAGGTTAGTCAAGGCTCAAATGCTCAATACTGTATTTTAAAAAATATGGATACAAAGCTTATTAAGTATATATGAATAAATACAATAGTAAAAGAAAAGCCATATATCTCCTGCTATGCTGCCATTCATTTAGAGTATGTTTTAATATTTAAAAATCTTAAAAAATTTATACTTTAAGTTTTTTACCTATCATTTAATGTTAATTAAATATTATTAGTATATAGTTTAGGTAAACTATACTTATATTTAGTTATTTTATCAATAGTAACAAAGATATTCTTACATACTTATCGAGAATCGGCCCTGAAGCCAGCCACTAACTACCATCACCTTTTAACGCATGTACCAAATACTCCAATTTAATATGTTTTGAAAAAATCATCCACCGTTACGCATTATGGGATTATGTGGGTGTACTTCTGATAGTGAAATAGTAAAGATGGTTTAGTGGGAAAATAGATGTTTATTTTTGTCCCAAAATGGGTGTAGGGATAATTAGGAATAAGTGGTTTTATCATTGTATGTTAAAATAATAATAAGAGTAAAACTTCTCTACACCCTTTAGTTTCAACTAGATTTAGTCTCGTGTCGTTTGTTATTTATCACATATTTGAGATAATATCAAATTTATTTATCAAAAAATCCTTGTAAATTCAAATTAAATTTTGTTTATGTTATATTTATGTGTTCATTGGTCAACTTATCTTCATATTGTGACGGGTGATATAATATAGCCTTGTCAAGTGTCTCAAAAAAGTGTCGGCTTCGATGTTTATTAACCTTAATTTAGCACTTGTATATCGGGTACCTACTCCGTAAAGTATACACCTTGTAATCATAGTTGAGAACTCTAAGCTCCATGTATTCATATATAAGACGTACATCACGTCCTTTACACTGATGAATCTCCTAGAGCCTAGAAGTCGAGCTTAATTATATCTTACATCTTAGTTTTGGTCCACACCCAATCTCCTTAAACTATTGACTGTCACAATTCCTACGATAATCGGTGTCGATTATTGTTGTCTCTTAGGTTATCTCCCATGTTAGGCGTCCTTGAGCTGTCACATCATATCTTTATAAATCTTTAAAATTCTTACACATCCATAAAACTTATACAAACATCCTTACATATCTTTACATCTATATACAAACAAAAAATAGTATTGGAAATAACATAAAGGTAAACCAAAGACATACACATAAAACAATATTTAATTTTGAACAAGCTTAAATGTCAAAAGAAATTTATGAACAACTAAGGCACAACGAAGATAGTCTTACTATAATAGTAACATGTCCAATTTATCTCAAACGTGTTTTCCAGCTTGTTAAAGATACTCGTGAGTCGTGACTTCAAATTCCGTCCAAAAATCTCTAGTCGGTATCATTTTCAACTATGATTTTACTATACGTCTTTCATATCCTTTTTATATCCATCAAAAAATTTCCTTGGGCCTTGTCATTGCTCATTAACACTTTGAGCTGTGCAAACATGGCTTAAGCAAATACGAGTACTACTTTGTAGAAGTTTCCTTTTATTTTTATATAAGAAATTTTTGTTCCACATGAGCCATATATTGCGCGCGATGACCATTGGTACCAATTATGCCCATAAGACTAAACGGAGGGGAACCAACTCCCACCGACCGTCGCCCTTTGTCTTCCACCGTTGCCCCGCACACCACCCCCGTTAGCCGACACCCATCTCGCCCGACCCAGCTAGCTCGCCCTCCTCCCCTTTGACCTGCACGTTGACCGAGGCACTTTAATACCCCACCGGCTAGTTTTGACTAGCATTTAAGGAAAAAAAAATTTTTTTCCCTTTTTTTTATTACTTTACCTCTTTTCCATTCATTTTCCTTTTTACATTTCACACACACACACACCTTTCTTCTTCATTTTTTATCCTTCCAACTTCTTCATTTTTTTTATCTAAAATGTTTCCCAACAACTTCAACAACAATCCTTTTAACCCGGGTAATCGTACTCAACGTCCAAACAACCCAAATCAACAACCCAATATGATGAACGACCTTAGTTTACTCAACAACCCACAACTTTTTCAATTGATTCAACATTTGTCCACAAATCAACAAATGAGTATGGGCATGGGTATGGGTTCGGTTATTGGTATGGGTCCGGGTATGGGTATGGGTATGGGTATGGGTGATTCGAGCCAATATGAAACTTTTGGTGGGTCCTCTAGCCAACAAAACACTCCCGGTTCTTTTGTTGATCATCAAAGACTAGTTAATACTCCACCACCGACACAAGATTCTCAAGATGATGATATTGTTCAAGAGACACAACCACCCCCTCAACCATCAAAACCAAGGCGGCATAGGAAAAAAGTGGCCGGCGAAGACGAACCACGACCAAGAAATGTCCAACAAACGTGGTTACCGCCGGAAGAAATGAATTTAGCTACGGCTTGGCTATCGGTGATCGACGACCCGGAATGTGGTATTTTTCTTTTTACGTATACTAGTATATATATATATTTTAAATATATGTCTATTTTTTTTTAAAACCTGTTTTGGTATTTTTTTTTTTTTAAAACTGTTTTAGTATTTTTTTTAAATGTGTTAAAAACATATGTTTTTAAAAAATCTGTTTCGTTTTTTTTTTATAAAACAAAAACTGTTTTAGTTTTTTTTTTATTTTAAATCTGTTTCGGTTTTTTTTAAAAGCAAAACAGTTTTTTTTTTTTTAAAAACAGCCGAGTTTTTTTTTAAAATAAAAAAAAGCAGTTTTTTTTAAAAAAAAAACCAGCTGAGTTTTAAAAAAAAAACATTTTTTTTTTTTGAAATATTATTTGTGTTTGGTTTTTCGTTGTAGGAAATTATCAAAAAAAGGGGTATATTGGTCACGAATAATGGAGGCTTTGGTGACATTAGAAGAAAAGCCGAAAGATTACCGTGACCCCGAAGTTGTGAGTGCGAAATGTAGGAAGATACGTCCAATTATTCAAAACATCAACCAAATCTATACTCGAATCGGTCATGCAAGTGGGGAAAACAATTTAGACCGTGTTAGAAAGGCCAACAATTTAGACTCTTTGAATCCGGTTCTTCTCAGTAGCTTATCTTTGTGGTTGTTTTTATACGAGGATTCAATTCGCAAAAAATATTTTACATGCTTCTCATTTTAGGTACTCATGGTAGTTTCCTGGACATTAGTCAGCGCCTTGAAATTTGCTTTGATATTCTTCATGGCTTAACATATCTTTCGTATATACGCGGGAAAATCATAACCAACGCCCTTTGTGTGCATAAGCAAGTTCTAATTCCATTAGACGTTACTTGATTTCCCTTCTTCACACCCATTGAAAAGACTTTTATACCATGTACAAACTATTCAAAATAGTACATTCTAGATTTTGGGAAAAATTATTCTCTTTTGCAGTTGTGCTTATAGTGTCTTGAGGAGGTTTTACCCGAAGAGAAAGGTCGAGTCTGTTAGAGGTCTTGCATTGACTACTGATAAAAAAAAACGTGAAGTCTTTGATGTTGCTGTATATGATTGGGGCACCTTCATAACAGGTATCAATTGTTATATATCATTCGCCATGGTATTCTATATGTGGCAACTTCAATCTATTTATAAGTACATAGTAACAACATAGTATTTTGTGATTATATTTTACGCACTTACTATTTTTTCAACTCAAAAGAAGGGGAGTAAAACGTGACTTGCACTGTAAATAAGTGATTGTGGTTTTGTTTTTAAATCCCACGCTGTGACCAACATTATAAATCATGTTAAACAAATTAACCTTAAGCTTTTGTTTGGTTTTCCTTTTCGTGTTTTCTTTAAAGGCCATGCATATTTGTTTTGAATTCTGCATGTTAAATTCTGTTGTAGGAACATTTTGATACACAAAATGAATTTAGAAGTGAGATTGAAATACTCTTGAAAATTCAAATGTCTTTGGGCCGATCTATCGAGGCACTTTGTGGGATGCTGCATTATTTATATAATTTACTACAATATGTGTTTGTATGCATGATAGTAATGCAAAAATGTCATATTGTCATCTTATCGTGATCGATGTAGGGCAGGAGATATAAAGTTGAAGGTGGTGGTGGTGAAAGCATATGGGACAATATACAGACAGAAAAGCAGTAGCAATGGTTGTGGGTTCTCTCAACGTGGACAAGTTGGTCTCTCAGACCGTCGTAATGACAGGTTTAAATCTGCATATCCTTTCTTAATTTGATAAACTTCTTACAGCTGAGAAATGTTTACAAATTTTTGTAACTATGTTTGATCTAAGCTCTACCACGGATATTTCTGTTCCGACCCTTGGCAGAATGTCATCTACCGTGAAATCTTTCCCGATAGAAGAACAAGATTTTATGGTAGAATCATCAACCGTCAAACTAAACAGGGTTTTGGTCTATTTTTGTTTCTCAAACTGTAAATCTTAATAATTTTAAAGTTGTATAGTTGATTGATACATAAGAGTAAAGTGGTACCCTACGTACAAATGCAAGTAGTTTCTGGTTTACATAAACTTATTGTTGATAGTTAACTTGAAATTTGGGTTAAAAGTGAGTTTAGGTTAATAGTGTCAAATTTGAAAGAATACTTATGTTAGTTAGTAGTTTAAGTCGGTTATTAATGGTCAAAGGTGTGTCAGTTAAATACAAATTAATCTTAAAATGAAACCATCTACCAATTGTTGCCGCTTTATGAAAAGAGGCATCAATTTGTGTTTTTGGCACCATAATAATTATGATATTTTGAAAGGTTTGGTATATATATCGATAATATATGTCCATATCTTTAAATCGTAAACAGAAACACATACCAGTTCTTCGCACTCATACAGGTTGTAAATGTCAACACAGATAATTGATGATGATGTTGTCCCTGCACTGCAAACCTTTAAATCGGTTCTTAGGTTATATGCATTCTAATTTACACATACCATTTTCCGTCATCTACAGATTGTGCATTTTATGCTGTCGGGGTGTTCCTTTCAGTGGCAGGGACCTAAATCAAGCCAATCTGGATACAATTCATACTGTCCCTGTAATGAACACACTTGCTGAGCTTTTGGAGTGGGGACACGATAAGAAACATACTTTGCTCCCTAAAGAAGAGTTTGGTTTCCGTTATCGCCCAGGAAGGGGCTAACCTGGGATGATAGTGGGTTCTGGTGTACAGGATATAAGACAGCTGTTGCATATCTGCATATTAGGTATACTTGGATGGCATATATGTGTTTGGGTAACTTTATGGTAATTATTGAAATCATGGTATAGGGTTCTTTGATATAGAGTGTGTCTTTTAGTCCATGAAAATGATCTTGACCTTGCTTCATGTTGTGTCCGATACATACCAGGTTTAAGATTGAACTGGATATTAGGGATGACAGTGCATCCACAGTTGTCGTCCGCTGAGAGATTGCTAAGCCGAACAACAAAGTCGTTAATGGATGAAGAGTTGCAGGTATGAGCATCACTTTTTTCATGGTTGCCTCATTTAAAATAATCTTTTAAGATGAAGTTGGACCTTTAACGTCCATGTTATGACTCAGGCGATGATGTTATGCCACCTGTTTTGCGGAATCTGATTCAGCAAACACGTGTTTGAGATCAAGGGGCACAATTACTACGATGTTGGAGAGTACGAGGCTTTCGGTTCCCAAGTTGTGATGCCTGTTTTGGTGAGCAAAACAAGCGAAGGTACATCCAGTCAGCCCAAGGCCAGTGAAATACCTTTGGCAATCTCATCAATTGTTGTGCATAAGTCTGTAGATATTGCCACACCAGCAAAGAACAATGAACCAAGAAAGCACAAGTCGTAAATGTACTTTACATTAGTGGTATATCTGCTCATGCACTTTTTCAATAACATATTTTGTGTAAATGGTGAATACTTACGGGGGCACAAAGGGACCAGAGGCATCATCCAATTAAAATGGAAAGAAGAAGGGGAAAATCAGTTTGGATAACAAGAGTAAACGAAGGTATGGTGAAACCAACTTCTGTTTGTTATTATCCATTCAAAATTGTAGCTAACCTGTTCAGCTCCAACATATTGGTTAAATATTGACACTGATCCGGTGGAGAAACAACCCAGTTCAACTGATGGAGAAAACTTGGATGATGTTGGGTTAGAAGAAAACATAAGTTCACGTAATGTGTCCAAAAAAGGAAGGTACAATCAAAATAGCTAATTTGTCGCCCTGTAAATCCAGTTATATTTACTAACATGGATTTTTAATTGTATACATAGGAATGTGGTTGATTCGGAGTCCTATACAGGAGAAGAAAATGTTGAGGTTACAGACAACAATGCTTGATGGTAGAAGAAGTACAAACTCCATTTCTGTTATACGATTGGAGTTTTTGGTTATCTTCTTTTGGTTTCCTGTTGTTACGGGATTTTAGTTTTTCTATTTTCAAGTATTTCGATATGAAGACGTTTTGGTGTTCTCATGTATTGGTGTTACATCTGGTTTATGGATTACCATCTTAATAAAAGTTGTTTTTATTATACTTTTTTTTTTATATTTTTGAAAAACAATACTAGAAGAACATTGAGAGTTTAAAATACTGTCGATAGCCATATAATACATAAATAAAGATCCTAACAAACTACCATTACCCTTATGTAGAATTGTATGGCTCTGGTGGGCCTATGTAGAGTATAATTAGTCTTCTACTTCGAAAGTAGAAGACTTTTATAATAGAAATATAAAAATTGGCCATGAAATAGTTTATTCATAAATGAAACTGATACTTAAATAAATTGAATTGCCTTTAGTATAAGAATGTGCAAAAGGTGATTAACTTCCTATGCTAATAATTACGTTTGGTCTGTTCGGATTCTTACCTTTAATTGTCTTAACAAAAACTTTGATGAAGTTATTAGTTGAGAGTTAATCTTTTGAGCAATATAACATCTTCTTTCTCTCATTTACAGGTGTTTAACTTAGGCATGTATTTATATCCTATCGAAAATAACTTCCCATGCTACAATTTCGACTAACTCCATAAACAGATTGACCACCACCAACACCATTATGTATGGCCTACAGAAAACACGAAACGTCCAAATTCAAAAGCATAGTCGTGCATCGCACGGGCCCTGCACTCTAGTATCTTTAAATATGATCATATAAAGATACAGACCCCTAGAATTGCCAAATTTACAAAATTTAATGTTTGAACACGTCTTAAACATATCATACGTCATAATAAATGTTGTTGTTTTAATAGAGCTAACCGAATGACATATAAAATGTGCCGCATTCAAATAAGTCATATACTTGTTACCCTCTCATGCAACAAAATGTACCTTTCCATTTATTTTACTTGTACTTTAAGTTTGAATTAACGGAAAATTACGACAATGGTTAAATTGGAGGGTATATATCTACATATGGACATCTATTAAAAAGTTACCACAAAGGTTAAAAGTTCCTTAGTCTGGTGGCAATGGTCATCTCCATTCCTAGCCATGCCTAGCAATCTACCAATAACACACCTCTACATTATTCATGCCTAAATCATGCCTAACCATGTCTAACCCATGACAATCATGTCTCTCCACGCCTCGCTATCCTTTCACTATTTCCATCCAATCATACCCACACTCTCTCGTATCCCTCCTTAAATCGTTAAATATCTCTCTCTCTCTTCCATGCCTAAGCGGCAATGTTTGCCTAAAACCTTCCATGCCTAGCCCACGCCTAAAACGTGACGACAGTGTTTACCGCTAGGCATGGCCATGTCTAGCCCATGCCTAGCACCATTGCCATCGTCCTTACTACCTATTCATCGTAGTAAGGAATATGACTAGCCAATCAAATGATTCCTGAGTGTTTTTTGGATCTATATATATATACTAGACGTTTTCCTTTCTCTCCAAAATAACTAGTAAATCTTTTTTTTTAGAGTTTCTTGTATATCCTCGTTCTTTTATAGAATGGCACAATGGGGTTGATTGGAGTTATGCAAAAATAATTGTAGGGTGATAGAGATCTGATCTAGTTACGGATTATTATTTGATGTTGCTTATGATACACAATGATTTATTTCTAGTTTGAAAAGGGTATTTTAGTTGTTATTCTCAATTGTGCATATTTTAGAAATAAATTGTTACGGGTTTATTTTTGATGAAATGTTAAGGGGGTATATTAGTCTCTTACTCCCTAAAAGGGTATGCTTATGATAAAATCGAGTCAGAGTTTTAGTTTATAATTTCTCCGGGAGGTGTTTTTGTCTCCAATTTAATAATAATATACGAAATCCATTTTACAAAAGGATAACCGCAGAAAATATAAAGCATCTTTAGACCAATTCACGATATTAGCAGTGACCTTTAAAAGTTTTTAATTTTAGCAATGAGCCAATGACCTTTTATTTATTGGCGTAAATAGCAACATTTGACACGTGTCTCTGATGACGTGGAAAATTTTAATGACGTGGCAACTTTTTACTGACGTGGATTTTATTATTTATCTATTATTCTTATTTTCGTTGCCCAGTCGGTTCCCCCAAAATAAAAACCCCTAAATCGCAACATTGACATAGGTTTATAGCAGTGGCGGATCCAGGAATTTGAGAGGGTGGGGGTCGAAAAATTTATTGAACATAATTTTTAGATCAACTAACAGCAACAAAATAGTGGTCGAAATATGGTTAAAAAGATCGTTAACGACAGAAAAAACAACAATGAAAATTACAATAAAAACATGTAATGCGAAACTTTTTAGCAAAATAAAAATAGTTAAACAAGAGTAAAAAACACTTTAATACGCAAAACGTCATAAAACAGTCTTAATAAAGAAGACTCGAGCAACTATAAATATGTAATAAACTACAGTTTAATGACTACAAAATATGTCATTAACAACTACAGAAACACCTGTAAATAATAACATTAAAAACATGTAAAAGAGATTTTTTTTTTTTCGCTACTAAATATTTACACATATTTTAAAAACTAAACCTACCGTTCTTAAAGTTTTTCCAATTTTCAAACACATAAATCAATTTGACAAATAATTGAATTTGTTATAATTTAGTGATTTATGTAAAATTGAAGTTCTCATTTATAGATAGGTTTTTCATCGTGTATATAACAAAAATATCTCACAGTATTTGTAAATACTTTCCAAAATTTCATAGATGTGGGTTCTTTTTTAAATTATAGGATGGGTTCATTTTTCTTTTGAGCTGAGAAGCTAGGTACATATACTATTGAATTAGATATCTTAGGCTAACATGGCTGGGTTCATACTCCCCCACCAACTGTACACTGCATCCGCAAGTGGTTTATAGAATTCATAAAATCGAAAATCGATTACTTAAATCATAAGGTAGATGGATGATGTCTTGTTACAAACTATTACATGGTCAGAATTTTTGGGGGAAAGGTGAACGGAATTTACAGAAGCATCACCTCCCTGTAAATCATAATCAAAAGAAACGCAAAATTACATGAGGAAGAAAACAAATTAAGGACCCATTGTGATTTATATGGTAGTAACTAGTAAACTAGTAATACCCTCAATGGAGGTGGTGGCTTGAATGTTTGTAGACAATCAGTAGTCTTCAAATCCCAAACCTGTATGAAACAAATCACATTAATCAAAAGAATTAGTCATGACATATTCAACACATTTACAAATGAACGGCACTGGGAATCATACTATATCTCTATGAGGCCGAATGAAACGGGTCAAATATTGTATTTTAATGTACAAAATCTCTTAATCATTATTATATTTAAATAAAAAAAAATATAACCATCAGAACCCTCAATTGCTTCCCTATCGCCCATAATCAATTTTGGGTTTTATGAACTCTGTAAACCCTAAATGTGTATCACTGTTACGATGTGGGAGTTTTTATTTTGGGGAAAACTGACCTGGCAACGAAAATAAGAATAATAGATAAATAAGAAAATACACATCAGTAAAAGTTTGCCACATCATCAAAATTTTCCACGTCATCAAAGACACGTGTCAAATGTTGCTATTTACTCCAATAAATGAAAGGTCATTGCTAATAACTAAAACTTTTAAAGGTCATTGCTAATATCGTGAATTGATCTAAAGGTGCTTTTTATTTTCTACAGTTATCCCTTTACAAAATCACAAAACTTGTCATTTCACGAAAGAGGTAGATTTTTACTCCGTAAGTGCACGGTGTCATTGTCACAAAAATTACTTATACCGAAGTAAGTGCACGGTGTAATTCAATTAATTTGCCTATTACTCCGTATTTTGTAATTTGACCTAAAAAGAAGAGCACAAGAAAGAAAGAGGTAGATTATTCCTTTTGGTATGGGATCCTCTAAAATTGCTTTTAACTTTACTTATTCATTTGGGATGGGGATCCTCTAAAGTTGAAAGCATCTTGACCTTTGGATTGAAATCAAAAGGCAAAATTCAAATATCTATTTTTGAATCTTGATCCTTCATTTTAATTCTAAGGTTAGGATTAACAACTTTACCAATAAAGTTAGAAAAACTTTAGAGGAATGGGAAGACGGATACATATATAGTGTCCACCAAAAAACACTTTGTCTTCATTTGATTGGCTAGATATATTTCTTATCATGATGGTTAGGTGGTAAGGAACTCTTGACTATTGTAGAGATTATTTTTGTAGGTGTCAATATTCGGACATAGACCCTTAAATTTGACTATAATAGTAATTTTCCCTCTAATTAAAAACATCACACCAAAGAATTTTATTAAGGTACAGAGGGTAAAAACATGTAAACATAGAATCCCTAATTTACGGTGCAATATATAGTGGTGATAATTTTTACGAGTTAATTTCACAAATCGTCCTTATGGTTTTACCAAAAATGCAGGTTTCATCCTTTAACTTTCGAAATGACATTGACAATCCTTTATTGGTGGATAATGGTCAAGTTTGATCCTTTATTTTAACTGAGTTTTAACGGGCCGTTAAATCTGCTCACATGCCTTGCACATGAGGTCAAATATGTCATTTCACACATAAAGGACAAAACTTGATACAATCCCTAATACATACATTTATACATCTGGATCTATATCACATTCATGGCCACATATACACATAGAATTATACACACACATAGATACATATATTCACATACATATGGATGTGTATAGATCACCCATTGCAACAAAGCTCGCCGGAATCGAATCTCCCACACCATCATCTCGGATGTGATTTGGCTTATGAACTAGAACTATGTCGAAAATGAATCTCGCCGGAAACACTAAAATAAAAAACCCACCATGGAAAAACCCACCCTGTTATCTCTTTCTTCTTCTTCCTTGGTGACTTTATCACGATCTCAAAAGAAAAACTTTATAAGGATTGTTTGTATACATCTGTTTGATTTATGACTTTTAAAATATCTAGATCTGATGGTGAGGGGTTGCTACGATAAAACAATTGGCCGGAAAAATGCGGTAGTTGGTGGCGATGGTTGTCAAAGGAAGCACTGGCAGTGGTGATTTTCCGACCACCATTATCAATCTTGTTTCTTTTTTTCTAATCCTTTGTTGTCTCCGGCCAAAAACGTTAAAGGATCAAATTTTATGGTGGTGATCGCTACAGTGGTTGTGGTGGAGAGGGAAGGAGGAAAAAGTGGTGAAGTGAAGGCACTGAAAAAAAAAAGTTATGTGATTTCGAATGGGTATTAGTTTGTGATGTGATTTATACCAAATCCCATCCAATAGCAATAGGTATTAATTGGTTATGTGATTTCCATTACGATGACTTCAAATAATGAGTATATATGTATTTTAGATTTGAATATATTGAAAGAGAAGAAAAACAAAATCATTT
Source organism: Erigeron canadensis (assembly GCF_010389155.1). Taxonomy (NCBI): domain Eukaryota; kingdom Viridiplantae; phylum Streptophyta; class Magnoliopsida; order Asterales; family Asteraceae; genus Erigeron; species Erigeron canadensis. Next base: position 20,741,952 of record NC_057766.1, on the reverse strand, counting down.
GTAGTCTATAGATTTTGATTTTGATTATATAATATAAATAGATACAAGGTATAGATACATATAGATTCGCTGTAACTACAAGATACATTAATGTAAAAGGTATAAGAAAAAATATATCTGCTATGATCCTTTAGCAGTAGAATTGACTTGTTTGCCCTCACGTGTAACGCACATGAGAACACTTAACTACTCCGTTAAAACTCAGTTAAAATAAAGGATCAAACTTGACCATTATCCACCAATAAAGGATTGTCAGTGTCATTTCGAAAGTTAAAGGATGAAAGCTGCATTTTTGGTAAAACCATAAGGACGATTTGTGAAATTAACTCTAATTTTTACAGTATAAATTTTTTGCTGCATATAATCCAAGCGAGTCACACAGTGCCATACTAAGCTCCTAAAGTTGTTGATACTCTTACAAGTACCCTTAGCCCGAACTGGGAGGATTTACACCAAACTAGAGAACTCGAATAGCTCTAAATTATGAGTAGTCGAGTTCTAAGTAGGCCAAACTCTGCTGATCAAATTCGTACGAGCATGATCCACATTCGAAACGTATATATAATAAAACATACTGTATATATTATCACACTCCATTAAATTTTACTTGGTTAAACTCAGATTCCTTGATAAAGGTTTGCACTAGCCAACCGTTCTTGCCACACTTATGTTATTTTCCATCTGTTTTTCCTGTAAAGTAGTTTTATGCAAATACAGATGTAGGAGCTCAAAATACTGGCACAATATACCGGTACTAAAATCTCTTTTTAGCATTTAGTTTCTCTATAAAAAGCCCATCTAACCAATTTGCTTTTTGACCAACTTTAACTACATACACCAAAAAAAGTGTCACAAATTAACATGAAGGTGTGCTCTTTTTGTAAAGAAGGAAACAAGATGCTAACAATAAAACACAACACAATATTATTAATCATTAGTCAAACATAAAGTAATAGCACTCTTAATACAACATTATTTTAGGCGACAGTATTGTTAGCCAACAAAGCTGGAAGACTAGGTTCAGCAACTGTGAGAGCGCCTGTTGCTAACCTCCGGGTTAGATCCTCCACGGGCACTTTCATCACATCCTTCCGCATGCCAATATCAGCAGCATACCGACTAACACAATACACGCTGACAGCAGTTGCTGCCATTCCATACACATTTGTTGTCACAAGCCTAAGTGGCGTTGACAGGACGGCTGCAAGGGGCCCACCAACTATTGAAACCGCCTGTCCACTTTGACCCATTGTCCTCTGGTCAATAACAAGAAGACCCGTCTTGCAGTAGATTGCGAAATCTTCACAGTTGTTCTTGAACACGTTATAACAACCAAACCCATTGTTAAGAAGGTAATTTGCTCGGTGGACTACAGTTTCAGGTGGGTCAGAGACTGCAAGAGTGCAGGTGCCACCACGGGCTTTTGCAATAAAGATTGCAGGGCTGACTGCGTACTCAAACCGATAGAGAACACCCCCAGCAAGGAAACAGTCGAGACAGGATGATACGACTCCATTGGTGTTGTCAGTGTGAGTGCAGGTGGTGCAGGGGATTAGGGATCGTCGTGGACCTGAGCTAACTAAGAGGACATCAAGAACAGTTCCGGTTCCTACCTCTTGACCACGTCTAGTGAAATGAAGAACTTTGTTGTCACCAATATAAATACCTGTTTACATCATCCAAACATTTATTGCTATTATGAAACACACAACATGCATGAAAGCCACCTTATTAGCTTGTGCACTGGTTTTCCTAGTCTTTAGTTTTTACCCGTGTGTTTTTTTAGCACCATATAATTCATATTTTGCATAAAATAATCAGATTCAAACAATAAGCTGTGTATACTGCAAAATACTATAATGTATGGATATGTTTCACCAGTTTAAGGTTGTAACGATAAGATAATCAACTACTTTCAACCTTTCAACTACTATCTTCCTGTGAACTTTAATATTGCAATGTGATAATCATACAGAATGCAGAACAAAATATCAAGGAGAGCACATGCAATCTATCACGCTTCTATTGATTTCAACTACCTTATTTGATTTACGGCAAAGTAAATATATATACTAGAAACAGAAAAGCAAAACACAAACATTTAATCGGTCATGCCCGTTCAATGTGGTTGGATTCTGTCAGGAACCAAAGATTTCTTATTAGATATATCAAAGTGTTTAATTATCGAAACTCAAGCTACGTCGGCTATTTACAAAAATGTCATCATACGTACATTGATCGAAAAGGGGTTAAATTATCTTTTATGCAGGTAAATGTCATCAAATTAGTTGGGATTTTTAAGTGTTCATTTATACAAAGTTAACGAGGGTAAATGTATCAAACTGTAGCCTTAAATCTATAGTATGTATAGAACTTAAAATAATTCTATAAAATTCCCCATGGTAACTTTTTTTTTTTTGGCTAACATGACAACTTATATACATGACACAACAAATCAATTTACATAGATTCCGAGTCAGCAAAAGTAACAACTCATTCATATTTTGAAGTTTTTTTGTTAAATCTAAATAGTAAAGGGAAAGATTTTAAATACCATGATGGGCGTAAATATAAGCAGTCCGCCATGAATATATATGATCCCCTGGTTTCAGACTTGCTCTATCCAATCTGCAAATTATATCAAAATTTATTATTATAAAATAGTATCCATATTTCTGAACATTATTGAAATGACATATTTTATTATAATAATATATATTATTATGTATATAATTACCTGTTTGAAAGAAGACCCATCAATTGTTACGAAAATTGATGATCTAAGAATGATGAAAAGCCCTCTTTTGATTTGTTTTTTACTTTTGAGGAGAATTTAAGAATTGTATAACTGCTTTTAATCCGTTTTTCAAGAATTTATATGGGAATGTATTCTTTTGTTTAATATTAAATGACGGATATACCCCTATACGCGTTCCTTAACTCTTAAGCAAACTGGGGAGAGACATCGGCACGTGTTATTCCGTTATTGATTATTCATTTATTCGGGCTTATTGGTTATCATGGGCTGTTATAAAAAAACAAAAACCCCCGATAACTGATGTGTATTGGGGTGTGAAACGCTTAGGCCGGGCCCAATTCATCGAACGACTTTGATTTGCATTATTAAATTTTAGGATAGTGAACCTGATAACATTTGTAAATGTAAACTTTAATAATAGATTAAAAAAGAATATTATTATACAATGACATAGAAAATGAAAGGTAAATGAATGAAAACTTTCAGGTCCCATGTATTATTTTAGTACCCAAAGTACGCACTCATGACTGCTGAATCACCATCTTCGCACAATGACCTAGAAAATGAATATTTCAAAAATTACCATTTTATGTATAAAAAGAAATAAACATGCCACTTACTTTATCTTACCATACATATAGTGACGGATCTAAAATGTCAAGTTAGAAAAATCATTTTTGACTCGATGATTTAGTTTAGGGAAGAAGATTAAAGCTATAACTACTGTCGGAATGAGCACTTCATTAAAAAAAGCTTTTGAAATAAACCAACTGGCCATTGGAATAGATTCGAGGAAAAGTCAAGTTTGAAAGCTAATTAAGAAAAAAAAATGGAGAACAAGTTTCGTCTTTGTGGAGACAGACAAGCCAAGAACAAGTCACACCTTGCGGTGTGGATTCGTCCCTTGAATGTGGACGAGCCAGGGACGAACGAGAGATGAAGGCGCTAGGAGTGCTCTAAGCAATCCCCATTTAGTAAAGTAAAAAATAAAGTAAAAATATATGGTTAATCTATTATATTATTGACAATTTTTTTTAACCAAAGGACTATTAGTCTGGTACTCTAGTAGTATGTCTACCAAGTAAAATGTTGTGGGTTCAATGTTTACCTGAGACAATTGCGTAAATCATTGGGGAAAAGATTCTCTAAAGTTATTCCAACTTGACTAGTTAAGTTGGGATAACTTTAAGGAATTATCTCCCAAATTATTAAGTGATCAGTTATTTTTCTATTTCTAAACCTTATTTTCATCATTTGAGGTGCACATGAAAAGAAGAATGATCATATTTCATTAGTTATTATAAAAAAGTACGAGTAATATTTTTTCACCAAGTGAAATTTAAGGTGGTTGCTTCCTATTAGTCTATAGCACAATGTATATTCGTCGTTGGTTTACAAATTTAAACCGTATAATATCAACGATTTTTATATAATTAGACATATACTTTGTATCGATCCATACACCATTAATCTTCAAATTGTGCAAATATAGTCCTTTAAAATCAAGTCATGTGTAATTTTTACGAAGCTTCGACCATCCTTCGTTCCTTGATGATTTTTTTCACCGATTTTTTTCTACCCATACGGGTTGTAGGATTGGTAGGTTGTTGGGTCAAACATGTCAAACAGGTTGTGGATTATTGGGTTAATTTCATGTCAAATGGTTTATATTTGGTTATGTCAAGTCAAATATGTTGGTGTCAATAAAAGTCAAATGAGTTAGTTTCAAAGTCAACAAGTAAGTAATACATAATCCTAACCTATTTTATTTATTTTTTGAATCCGTTTGAGCTGAAGTCAAATATTCTAGCCTTAGTTTCAAATGGAGGTACGTTCAAAGAGTTAAAACATTAACTTGGCTAAACTTAATAAGTTTTTTTATTCAAATTAAAGCTAAGTGCTAAAAACTTCAAGTCAACTGAACTTAAAAACTTTATCATTTAGAATGTAAGTTGATCGATTAAAACATAACTAACCCTATATATAATTGATTGTTATATATAATTTTGTTCACTTCTTAGATTTTACTATGAGAACATGAACTCTTAACCATTATGGTCATCAAATTTTGAATTTTCTAATGATCACAAATGTACCAAATTTAAAGTTTAAAAGCCATATTTGAAAACTATAAAATTTGATGGTAATAGAAAAAAAAAATATAATATATGCACATGTAAATAAACTTTGAAGCTTTGTTAGGCAATTATTGCAATAAAAAGTAGGGTAAATTATAAATATCATACCTAAGGTTTTTTCAAAATTACACTGATCATATCTACAATTTAAAAATTATGCGAGACATACCTATCGTTGCCAAAAACTTACACTGACCATACCTATCACTAACGGTCGTCTATTTGGCCGTTAAGTCAAGTCATGTGCCGTGCATGTGAGGTATCAAAATCGTAATTTTGTGTATACTTCAGGTATCATCTGTGTAAGTTACCCTAATAAAAAATTATTAAGATATTTATATTTATATTTCATTTATTAAAGTAGATAGATATTGTATATTAAATTCTCAAACACACACACACACACACATATATATATATATTAAAAAACCTATTTCAAAATAAAAAATTTATAGAAAAATGTCATCAAACGATATAGGTTTAGGCTTAGGAATTTTAAGGTTAGACTAACAGCTAATCCTGAAACTCAAACCTAAAATGCTACAGGATTGCTAATTAGAGATATATTCTAAAACGGTGACGAGTCTTCGACTTTGATTTATCCCTCTAATATGAGATGGATGTCATCAAACCATACGAGAAAATGATATTGCTTTTTTATTTTTATTTTTTGTGTTTTGTATCAATAGGGTTCTATTAAAAACAATAAATCATAAAAAAAATAAAATATAATAATTTAAAAATGAAAATTTTAGTGGTTTTTATATTTCTTATCCTTGCTATATTCACTATACACGTATAACAAAATAATAATGACATATATAATAATAAACTAGATTTTAGACTCGTGTCAAATATACGAGTTTACATTGTTATAAAGATTAGATAATATTACAGTTAGTTTTAAAAAACTTATATCAATTATTATTCATTATCTACTATATTGGATTTAATGGTTAAAAAGTATAAATTTGTAATTGAAAACAAAAAAGTGTAGATTAAAATAATTATAAATTAAGTATTTACTGAGGGTAAAAAGTGCAAATTATTGAAAACAAAAAAGTGTAAATTAGTGATATTTTTTCTACAAACATTAAAATGTAAAATATAATATTTTAATATATCTGAATAATGATTATTAGGATTTTTAATCTATAGTTAGATTAATAATGACATCATCAATTTCCAATTTGATAAAATCGAGAGCTATGATTGGTTAATAAGCTATTAGGTCAGTTGCTTAGGTCAGTTGTCTTTTAATATAGATAAAGATGCATTCTTGCATCAACTATTTTTCTCGATATATTTTTCATATTTACCAAACTGAATTTTTTTTCATAATAAATTTCATATTTACCAAACTTAATAAATTTCATAAATTTCTTTTCATAATAAATTTCATATTTACCAAACTTAATAAATTTCTTTTCATAACAAATTGTACGAAAAGGTATCTAAGCTTTTAAATTTAAGGTATTCATTTTTTTTTATCAATAAAAGGTATCCAAGTTTCTTAATTTTTAAATATAAGGTATTCAACTTTTTCTTGATCAATAAAAGGTATTCAACTTTTCATAACATCAAAATAAAACTTTTTCTTGACATTTTTTAACCGCGGTTTTCGTTAACTTTTTGTACATCTACTAAGATGTTCAAAACTATCCCTATCCGAACCCATAATTCAATCTGATTTTATTCTAAAACTCAAAGAAGTCTTAGATATCTGAATTTCAGATATTCAGCATTTTGGATTCAAATTCGGATAATGAAATCCATAATCCGGAATTTAGATATCTAACTTAAAAAGTCCTCGGAAACTACCGCTTTTTTTCATCCATTGACACAAAATGAATAAATAAATCCTCAATGAAAAGTAAAATAGGATATCTTAAACTTAAAATTAATAAAGTCGAAATTTTGAAGTTTTGGTACTAAAAATCAAAATAATTTATTCCAAAAATTGAATATTTGAGGTTTGGATATCCGAGATTTTGGATAAAAGAATTTCTGGATAAAATAGGATTAGATTACGGGTTCGGATATAGATAGTTTTAAACACCCCATTGATTTCGCCATATACGAAAAATTAACAAAAATCGTAGTTAAAAAATGTCAAAAAAAGGTTTTAATTTTATGTTTTGAAAAGTTGGATACCTTTTATTGATAAAAAAATGTTGAATACCTTAAAATTGAAATGTAACAAACTTGGATACCTTTCTGTGCGATTTACCTTAAAAAGTATATATGTAGTGCAAGTATGTACAATGTATAAATAAATTGAGTTTTCAGTGATTAAACCCCATTCATTTTCTTTAAACCGATTGAAAATCCCATAATTCCGGTCACCACCAAATCGGCTCCAATACGCTGGTTAACACGTCGGAGGTGTAACGACGATACATCTTGGAATGAATACGTTGAAAAAATATATGCGTTACGAATAGTCTCACTGGCACTTTAGTGTAGAATTGTAATCTTGAATGCCTACTTCACAAGGGTGTAAGGGCTTCTGTTAGGACTACTAACTATCATGGGTTCAGTGAGACCTTACGTTGAATAATACATATCTTTATCTTTATATTAAATAAAAGAGAATTGCTGTGATATCAACATTTTATAAAACTAACTTATTTGTCATCTTCAAGTTCTTTCTAAAAGTTTAGATTTTTTTTTTATTATTAATTTACTTATGATGTCATAAATACTTTTTTTTAAAAAAATTATTTTACTTTTATATTTTTTATTTATGATGTATATTTTTTAAAAATTGTTTTTATTTTCTTTTGAAAACTCTAAAACTTATACATGGTCTTTCAAGTTTCTACCGTCTAAATAATTTTATTATAACATATTTTTAAATTATCGACATATTAAGAGGGTTAGTAACTAATTATATGTATTTGAAAATATGTTTATCGTTGGATTGTCGCAATTTCTTTGATGAAAATATGTTTTAAAAAGCTTTTATTAATATTTCGGGTGAAACCCGGGTTAATTAGCTAGTTATATTAGAATTTAGAAAATGCAATTCCAAAAATAATCTCTTTGCAATAAATTAATTAGTGGCGATATGATTAGCTAAAAAAGCATAGTCGTTGAATTAAATACATATATACTTCCATTCTTTTTCCATTAAGAAAACTAACACGGTACCCTCTTAATGCAATGGCGGTTGTTGCGGAGACAGTATGATGTTATGGGCGACTATTGATGACGGAGGCGGTGTCGAGTGACATGGTGTATTTTATTGATGTTAATGGTTAATGGATATATTTTAAAGAAAAAAAATTGATAGTGTAATTTAATTAGTCATGTTTAAAGAGTAATGTTATATGAAAATATTTTAAGGGTTGTAAGTGAAAATATTATATAAATTTCAACATTTTCAAAAATAAGGTTTTTGTTTATAAATAATATATTATAATTTAAGGGAAAATGATGCGTATGGCAGACTTTACCTAGATTTAGGTACTGCAACTTTAAAAAAGGTTACAAATTAAACTTTTGAATTTGATAAGCATACATAGCCTCCCTGAATTCTACGTAATCTCCCCTGAATTTTACATAATCCCTCCCTGCTTTACCTAAGTTAGGTACTACATGCTTTACCTAACATTTCCCAATAATTTAATCTAGTATTAGAATAAAGGGTTATATAGTTTGGGCACTTTCGGGCAAATGGAATATATACTACAATTTGCAGTTCCTTCGTCCTTGGTGACATTTTTAAAATTGTGAGTAAGACAAATACAAACAAATTGTGGACACCCCTTTTTACCTAATTCTAATCTTGGTCTTTGGCTTTTAAGTTTTAACATTGAATTAAGCATATTAAATTAATCCATCCACACTGAATATTCTTAAAGTGAATCAAATCTGAGTTTTGGCATCAGGTTAACTTGATCAATGATCTGTACTTTTTGCTCTTTATAACTGGACTATTTTTGTTTGTATTAAATTGATAATGGGCTTATTGTACACATATGTCATAATGTCTAGGGGATAAATTATAAAACCCATATATGATTTGGTATTTTAAAAGAATCGAGTCTTTAAGGATTCAAATTCGGGTGTGTAAAGAAAATGTTTTCCGGGCTGATAAGAAGGTTATGAACATAACCAGATTTTTCTTATAATTAGAGTTAGAGTATATAAAAAACCGATACTATTATACACAAATTAATAGGTAAAATGAAAAAGATAGTGGATCGCATAAGGCATCCTTAGTATTACAGACTTGACAGCGATCAACCTTCTTTGGACATTTTAAAGTCTAGAAATATTTAATTAATTTGTGATCTTATTATAAATATTAACTAAGTTGTACGTTAACTAGCTATATACATATCTAAAATATATGGGTTGAAGTCTCACGAAACTTATGTTGTGTAATATTATTGCTACTTTCTTTACAGATAGTATCAACAATATCCCTTTCATAGTACCAATTATGTTTATATCTTATTTCTCTCCGCGTGCTATGAAAGAGATATTGTTGATAACCTAACCAGTTATTGTTGATATTGTTGAAAGTTCCTTGATTTATGGCTGTGTAGAATATAGACCATGAATTTATGGTTGTATACAACTTATCAACAATATCAACAATACCAACTAACAATATTATATATTAGATTTATGGCTTGGTCTATACTCTATACAGCTTATGCTATACATCTACACACATTTTATTACTCTTATCGAATTGAAGCAAATAAAATCAAGGAACACATGATGAATCTTTGGATACCGTAACACCTCAAAGATTTTTAAGGTAAAAGAATTTAACCCCTTTTTATAGTTTTGGCATTAAATTAATTACCTAGTATTTTATTTTTGATTTTAGGGTTAATTTAGTTGGAACTTTAGAGGATAGCGGGTATTTTTAATACCAAGAAACTAGATGGGACGTGGCATCTCCAAAGAGTGCCAACCCTCCTTTTCTTTTAAGTCATCTCCCATTACACTCTTTTCTTCTTCTTCTCCTTCATTTTCATGCATTCTTCTTAACTCTTTTAAAATCAAGCCCCATCCTCTCTAATTCAATAATAGAAATCATAATAATCATCACCATCAGTTCTTATCAAAGAAGAAAGGGGAAAAGAGGATTTTCAATTTAAGTCTTAAATTAGCTCATAAAATCTTGAGGTATTGAATTCCCTTAATTTAGTTTTATCTTTCTTTTGAATTTAGTGTTCATGAGTGAACCAATTTTGGGGTTTTTACTAGGAAATGATTTATGGGTAATTTTTCCCCAATTCCTTAGTTAACCTAGTTGTCATTGAGTTATATGATGTGTTTGGTTATGAAATTGATAAGTTCATGTGATAAATTGAGTTTGTAAGAAAGGATGAATATTACTAGTTATTGATATGTGAATGAAAATGGTAGGTTGAACTACCTAATGTTTTAATTAAAGATGAAAGTAACTTAATGACAAATGGGTTGGGTTTTGGGTTTAGAAAAGGCTAACGATTGAGAATGGCTAGGTTGAACTAGTCAAGTTGTAAATGTAAGCTAATGCATTTTACGATATGATTTTAGGTTGAAGCTTGCTTGTACTTGTTGTTTAGCGTTATTCTCTTTGTTGCGGAGAAGGTGAGTATATTTGCATACCCTTATGTATACGTTGGGTCAATTACCATGAGATGTGAATGTTCCAAGCATGGTAATTGATTTGGCGGTCATCGATATGAGGCCTAAGAACCTCCGGGGCCTAAGAATCCTGATAGATGTGATTGTTTAGCTTATATGGATCCATATATGTATTGTTTGTGTGCAAGGTGAATATGTAAATGTGACATGACGATGCCATAGGTTACATGTGAAAGTCCTTGTACTATGCCCTCTTTCGTATTCGTAAATGTATGCAAGTATATTCACTAAGCCTTTGCTTATATTTTAGTTGTTTACACTTTTATAGGTAGTTCCGGAAGAAGGAACTAGTGTTGTTGATTTGAAAAAAGTTGAATTAGAGCTTGAAGTAACTTTTGGAAGTTCTTGAAGGTATTTAGGTCATCCTTGGATGGATGACGATCTTTTGGCGTAGATACCTAGTTGTCCCTCTCCTTTGGCTCATGGTAGATTTTGTTTTGTGGTCACGTTTCGGTAACATTTCTGTAAATGCACAAGTTGTAAGTCTTTGGAAATTGGTATTGTCGCATTTGGGCAATATAGTTGCCAAAACGGGTAAATGACCCGTTAGGGTTGATCTTGGATTTGTGAAACAAGTTATGTTGTAATTGTGTTTGAAATGCGTCTACCTTGTTGTTGGAAACCTTTGAAAAGTGTTTTGAGAAGTTCGCTTTGAAATTCGTAGGTTTCAAGTTGGATCAAGTGTTAAAATGATGTTAGGGTTGCAGGTCAGGTCTCCCACTGCGGCGCAGTGGGGGTTGTTTTGCCCAGTGCGGCGCAGTGGGAATCCTCGGATAATATTTGGTTTCCTCCCACTGCGGTGCAGTGAGGGTGTGTCAAGCCCACTGTGGCGCAGTGGGGCTTCGTCACTGCCTTTGCCGAGGCTTTCCACTGCGGCGCAGTGGGGAGTGCTCGACCCACTGCGGCGCAGTGGGGTGTAAAAAAAAAAGAAAGAAAAACCTTGTATTTTCGGTTTATCGAGTCGGGTCCTTCAAGTTGGTATCAGAGCCAAGGTTTAAGGGATTTAGGTACTTCCCCGTGTAGAGAGTGCCTAGACTTAAACCTTAGTTGAGACTCGACCTTAGGTATCTGAAAGTTTATATGGGACCGAAAGATGTGTTTGATGATGCTAGTTCATCAATTTGTTAGTATTTGAAGCACAATAAGAAGCCGGCCTTATTGTGGTTGGAATACTAACGGATTTATAAACTAACGGCATCAAACCTTGGAACGGTTTTGTATAAAGTTATAAGTTTTGACCATAGCTCGTAAGAAGAAATAGGTTGTGTGTTTAAACCAGTTCGTTTATTCTTATTATAGTATGGAAGAGCAACCCCGTCATGAAGAAATCGAGCACAATGAAGAAGAAGAGCCCGTATTTGATGAGGCTAGCATGGATATATCGGATCAAATAGGGAGAGCATTAGAAAAGTATACTCCTATCTTGCTCAAGAGATTGAATCAAACCTTAGAAGGAGCGGTGAATGGTCACATCGCTCAAATGATTAAAGAAGAAGTTGCAATCAATGTGCAACGGGAATTCGAGAAGCGTGATGCCAAAGATAAAGGCAAGAAAACCGAAGATGAAAGGGAGGTGAAAGTCACGGGGGAAAGAACCTACAAGAAAAAGTTCACTTTTCGGGACTTTGAGGTATGCCACCCACCTGTGTAACACGGTGATCGGGATCCTATTGTTTGTACTCGGTGGATTTCAGAAATTGAAGGGGCATTCCGTACTAGTCAATGTCCCTCACACTTGAAGGTGATTTTTGCGGTTGGGATGTTAAGAAATAGTGGAAAGAGATGGTGGGATGGTTTGTTAGCTATTAAGAAGGGGGCACTAGATGATGTCGAATGGCCCGAATTCAAAGAAATGTTTTTCAAGGAGTTCCGGTCGGTGGCCGAGGTTACTAAATTGAGGAGTGAATTCCTCAATGATTGTCAAGGCAACATGACCTTGAATGAATTCCGAGCTCAATTCTTGGACAAGGCTCAATTTTGTCCAGAATTCCTTGAAAATGACCAATTGCTCAAAGAGCAATTTTACTTGAAGTTGAGGAAGAATCTCCGGGAGAAGATTAGTTTGCGCCAAATGGAGTCTTTCTCCATGTTGGCAGATGTGGCCCGGGATCATGAGATTGAGATGTCAAGAGTCGATGAAGGTGTTTTGAAAAGAAGGTATGAAGATGTAAATTCTCCAAGCAAGCGGCCTAGACAAGAGGGTAGTTCCGGGAACCACCCCAATAAAAGAAATGTCCCATTTTGTCGTTAATGCAAGAAGAATCATCTGGGGGTTTGTAGAGCGGCGGACAAGCGTTGTTACACTTGTGGGAAGCCGGGGCACACTAGCCGGGAATGTAGGTCTAAACCTCAAAGACCCATTATATGCTTTAAGTGCTTTAAAGAGGGCCACATGAGAAGCTCATGCCCAAAATTGATGGAGGAGGAGAGGTTAGAAGAAAGAAGAAGGGAGGCGGAGAGGAAGAATGCTCAAACACATGGGAATCAAAGAGGAAGGTCCTTTCAACTCTCCGTGGAGCAAGCAAGAAATACCGATGATGTTGCCACAGGTACATTCCTTGTATATAATGTGCCTATGTGTATTCTCTTTGATTCGGGAGTGAATAGATCATTTGTTTCTATTAGAATGATTCATTAAATTCCCGTGTCTAAGTTATGTCTAGAAAATGCTTTGCAAGTTGAGGTTGGTAATGATAGAATGGAATTAGCAAAGGAGGTGTATAGAGGGTGTGAGATAAATCTTCGGAACTCTTCTAAGCCAATTTAATTCCTTTTCCGATGGGAGAGTTTGATATAATCTTGTGTATGGATTGGGTGAGCTCATGTAATGCTAAAATTGCTTGTGATGAAAAAGCCGTATATTTAAAAACTTCCAAAGGTGAAGACTTGGTGGTTTATGGTGATAGGAAGGAGCGTTCTGTACCTGTTTGTACTTTTGCTCGTGCCAAGCGTTATATGTCTCATGGCTGTAATGCTTATCTCGCTAAGTTGAGTTTTCTATTGATCTTATTCCGGGGGCTAACCCCATTGCTAAGGCTCCTTACCGTTTGGCTCCAACGGAAATGCAAGAAATGATGAAGCAACTTCAAGAGTTGTTAGACAAGGGCTTCATACGACCGAGTAACTCTCCTTGGGGTGCACCGGTATTATTTGTAAAGAAGAAGGATGGAAGCATGCGGATGTGTATCGACTATCGTGAGCTTAACAAGGTAACCGTAAAGAACAAGTATCCTTTGCCTAGAATCGACGATTTATTCGATCAACTTCAAGGGGCTTCATATTTTTCAAAAATCGATCTTCGTTCGGGTTACCATCAACTCAAGGTACGTGAAAAAGATATTCCCAAAACCGCTTTCCGTACTCGTTATGGTCATTTTGAGTTTGTTGTCATGCCTTTTGGTCTTACTAATGCTCCTGCGGCTTTCATGGACCTCATGAATCGTGTTTGTTGTCCCATGCTTGACAAGTCCGTGATTGTTTTTATCGATGACATTCTTATTTATTCCAAAAGTTCTTCCGATCATGAAGTTCATCTAAGAGAGGTGTTGGAAGCCCTTCGTAAAAAGAAGCTCTATGCCAAGTTCTCCAAGTGTGAATTTTGGTTACGGGAGGTGCAATTCCTTGGTCATGTGGTTAATAGTGAAGGAATTATGGTAGACCCGGCTAAGATTAATGCGGTGATGAAGTGGGAGCAACCCAAGAGTCCGTCGGAGATTACGAGTTTTCTTGGTTTAGCGGGCTATTATCGTCGTTTCATTCAAGATTTCTCTAAAATAGCTTCTCCCTTGACCAAATTAACTCGCAAGAGTATCAAGTTCGAATGGAAAGATGAACAAGAGATGGCTTTTCAACAACTTCGTGAAAGGCTAAGTCAAGCACCGGTTCTTGTTTTGCCCGATGGTCTTGAAGATATGGTGGTGTATTGTGATGCATCATCTAATGGCCTCGGTTGTGTTCTTATGCAACGAGGTAAAGTTATTGCTTATGCTTCTAGGCAATTGAAAGAGCATGAAAAACGATATCCCACTCATGACTTGGAATTAGCGGCGGTGGTCTTTGCCTTGAAAATTTGGCGCCATTACCTATATGGAGTCAAGTTCACCATCTATTCCGATCATAAAAGCCTCAAGTATTTTATTGAGCAAAGAGATCTCAACAATCGCCAACGAAGATGGCTAGATCTCTTGAAAGATTATGATTGCGAGATTTTGTATCATCCCGGGAAGGCTAATGTGGTAGCGGACGCTTTGAATCGGAAGTGTTCTCATCATGCTCTAGTCGTTTCTCCTCTTTGGGTTTTGATCACTAACGATTTCTTGGATCAAATTAGAGAAGCTCAAGAGAAGGCTTTGCAACGGGATCCTAAAAGAGAAAGAATTCAAGGCCAATTGCAATATTTCACTAAGGATTCTCGTGGTCTTACTTTACGTTTTGGGAGGATTTGGATCCCATTCTCTTGTGAGTTGAAGCAAGTTCTCCTCGATGAGGCTCACAAATCCAAGTATTCCATTCACCCCGGTGCCACAAAGATGTACCATGATTTGAAAGTGGAGTATTGGTGGCCTGAAATGAAACGTAATGTGGTGAAGTACGTTAAGAAATGTTTGACTTGTGCTCAAGTGAAGGCGGAACATCAAAAGCCTTATGGTTTGATGCAACCGCTAGAAATTCCCAAATGGAAGTGGGAGGACATTACAATATATTTCGTCACTAAGTTGCCCAAGACGCCTCAAAATCAATTCGATACAATTTGGGTGATAGTTGATAGGTTGACCAAGAGTTCCTTATTCCTTCCTATTAGTGAGGCATCTTCCTCCGAAGTTTTCGCAAAAATCTATGTGAAGGAAGTGGTGGCTAGACATGGAGTTCCCGTCTCCATTGTTTCGGATAGAGACACTCGCTTTACTTCTCACTTTTAGCGGAAGTTTCATGATGATATGGGCACCATGCTAAAATTTAGCACCGCTTATCACCCTCAAACGGATGGTCAAAGCGAGAGAACTGTTCAAACGCTTGAAGACATGCTACGGGCATGTATCATTGATTTTGGAGGCACTTGAGATCTTCATTTGCCATTGGTGGAATTCTCATACAACAATAGCTACCATTCTAGCATTCAAATGCCACCGTATGAAATGTTGTATTGAAGGAAATGTCGATCTCCAATTTGTTGGGGCGAGGTGGGCCAACGTGAGATAGGAGGCACGGAGATAGTGTTGAAAACTATTGAGAAGATTGATGTGATCAAAGAAAGATTGAAAGCGGCTCAAGACCGGCAAAAGTCTTATGCGGATAAAAGGAGAAGACCGATTGAGTTTCATGTTGGTGATCTTGTCTTGTTGAAGGTCTCCCCATGGAAGGATGTCCTACAGTTTCGAAAACGTGGAAAGTTGAGTCCTCGTTTTATTGGTCCGTTCAAAATCTTGGCTAGAGTTGGCAAGGTGACATACCGTTTGGAGTTACCGGATGAGCTCTCGGGAATACATCCTACGTTTCATGTGTCTCATCTTAGGAAGTGCCTAGCCGACGAATCCACTTATGTACCATTGAATGAGATTGAGGTCGATAATAAGTTGAATTACATTGAAGAGCCGATTGCCATAATCGAGGAATAGCTTAAAAGAGTACAAAATAAGACGGTGAGAACTTACAAGATATTGTGGAAGCATGGTAGGATGTCCGATTGTACACGGGAATCCGAGCATGATGTGCTAGTTTATTATCCGTCTTTGCATATGGCTTGGATCACGAGGCCGTGATCCGTTCCAAGTGGGGGAGAGTTGTAACACCCCAAAGATTTTTAAGGTAAAATAAATTAACCCCTTTTTATAGTTTTGGCATTAAATTAATTTCCTAGTATTTTATTTTTGATTTTGGGGTTAATTTAGTTGGAACTTTAGCGGATAGCGGGTATTTTTAATACCAAGAAACTAGATGGGACGTGACATCTCCAAAGAATGCCAGCCCTCCTTTTCTTTTGAGTCATCTCCCATTACACTCTTTTCTTCTTCTTCTCCTTCATTTTCATGCATTCTTTTTAACTCTTCTAAAATCAAGCCCCATCCTCTCTAATTCAAGAATAGAAATCATAATAATCATCACCATCAGTTCTTATCAAACAAGATTAAAAAGCTAGGGTTTGTAGGTTTTGTATGGTGGTGGCCGAAAATTTCAAAGAAGAAAGGGGAAAAGAGGATTTTCAATTTAAGTCTTAAATTAGCTCATAAAATCTTGAGGTAATGAATTCCCTTAATTTAGTTTTTTCTTTCTTTTGAATTTAGGGTTCATGAGTGAACCAATTTGGGGGTTTTTACTAGGAAATGATTTATGGGTAATTTTTCCCCAATTCCTTAGTTAACCTAGTTGTCATTGAGTTATATGATGTGTTTGGTTATGAAATTGATAAGTTCATGTGATAAACTGAGTTTGTAAGAAAGGATGAATATTACTAGTTATTGATATGTGAATGAAAATGGTAGGTTGAACTACCTAATGTTTTAGTTAAAGATGAAAGTAACTCAATGACAAATGGGTTGGGTTTTGGGTTTAGAAAAGGCTAGCGATTGAGAATGGCTAGGTTGAACTAGTCAAGTTGTAAATGTAAGCTTATGCATTTTACGATATGATTTTAGGTTGAAGCTTGTTCGTACTTGTTGTTTAGCGTTATTCTCTTTGTTGCGGAGAAGGTGAGTATATTTGCATACCCTTATGTATACGTTGGGTCAATTACCATGAGATGTGAATGTTCCAAGCATGGTAATTGATTTGGCGTCAAGCCCATGTGGGGCATCGATATGAGGCCTAAGAACCTCCGGGGCCTAAGAATCCCAAAAGTTGATATGATATGAGGCCTAAGAACCTCCGGAGCCTAAGAATCCTGATAGATGTGATTGTTTAGCTTATATGGATCCATATATGTATTGTTTGTGTGCAAGGTGAATATGTAAATGTGACATGACGATGCCATAGGTTACATGTGAAAGTCCTTGTACTATGCCCTCTTTCGTATTCGTAAATGTATGCAAGTATATTCACTAAGCCTTTGCTTATATTTTAGTTGTTTACACTTTTATAGGTAGTTCCGGAAGAAGGAACTAGTGTTGTTGATTTGAAAAAAGTTGAATTAGAGCTTGAAGTAACTTTTGGAAGTTCTTGAAGGTATTTAGGTCATCCTTGGATGGATGACGATCTTTTGGCGTAGATACCTAGTTGTCCCTCTCCTTTGGCTCATGGTAGATTTTGTTTTGTGGTCACGTTTCGGTAACATTTCTGTAAATGCACAAGTTGTAAGTCTTTGGAAATTGGTATTGTCGCATTTGGGCAATATAGTTGCCAAAACGGGTAAATGACCCGTTAGGGTTGATCTTGGATTTGTGAAACAAGTTATGTTGTAATTGTGTTTGAAATGCGTCTACCTTGTTGTTGGAAACCTTTGAAAAGTGTTTTGAGAAGTTCGCTTTAAAATTCGTAGGTTGCAAGTTGGATCAAGTGTTAAAATGATGTTAGGGTTGCAGGTCAGGTCTCCCACTACGGCGCAGTGCGGGTGGTTTTGCCCATTGCGGCGCAGTGGGAATCCTCGGATAATATTTGTTTCCTCCCACCACGGCGCAGTAAGGGTGTGTCAAGCCCACTGCGGCGCAGTGGGGCTTCGTCACTGCCTTTGCCGAGGCTTTCCACTGCGGCGCAGTGGGGAGTGCTCGAACCACTGCGGCGCAGTGGGGTGTAAAAAAAAAAAAAAAGAAAGAAAGAAAGAAAAACCTTGTATTTTTGGTTTATCGAGTCGGGTCCTTTCAATACCAATATACAATTGCCACCTTCCTAGCTAGGGATCTTGTTAATTGATGGCCTCTGGGTTTCATTGAAGATGTCTTTTTTTGCGCTCAAGGATATAAGGGGGTGTTTGGTAGGAGGGAATCATAGAGAATGAAAATGTAATAGAGAATGGAAATAGTGAGAAAGAGAATGGGTATTTGGAAAGAGAATGGATTCCGTTGTTTGGTACCCACAGAGAATAAATATATAAAAATAAAATTTTAAATAATAATGCATTTATTACATATAATATGAAAAGAAAAAATAAATTTTTTTATTCTCCATTCTCACCCATTTTCTACAATTTGTAGAGAATGGGGAATATGGAATTGATTCTCACTTCACCTTTCTCATTCTCTTTATTCAATGTTGACAAACAAGGGAAATCTTTCTTATTCCCTTTCTCTTCTTTCCATTCCATCATACCAAACACCCCTAAAAATTAATGATTATAAAAGAAATAGAGTGAGAAAGGAAAATTAATATTTAGAATATAGAAACGAGGATGATTCTATCAACCAAGCACATATAGCTGCATTATAAAGCAATTAACCGATTACATTGAATTAAAGTGTATTTTGTGTCATACAAATTGAGATCATGGAGCGCAACGAGTCTAAGTATATCACGACATCAAACACTACAACAAAAATGTAATTTGAAATTTCTTTTATTTCTTTGCATTTCTAAAAAGTGTAAAGATATATGTTAATTTGCTCACACTTAAAATTGTATAAAAAGAATCTACATATAAAAATGTAATTTTTTTTTTTATAGTTGAACAAATGTCTAAGTATTTTTACACCTTAAAAATGTGAGAGTTAATAAATTTTTTCACACTTCTCATTGTGTGAGGAAATTTTGTGTTACAAATTACTTGCACACTTTTAAATGTAAACAATATAATTATATACTTTTACACATTTAAAAATGTGAAATTTTTGTTTTACATATATTCACAATTTTAAATGTGTGTTCTTTTTCATACAATTATAATTGTGAACAATTTAATAATTTTTAGAAGCACGAAAAAATGAATGTAAACAAATGATATATTTGTTGTAATACATTCAAACACGATAGCTGAGGCTACAAATGGTTTGATAACTCCCCGGCCTTATAACTTTTCATATACTCATGTGTTACATATTTGTTGTAATACACATTCAAATATACACACTCTAGTAGTCTAATTACATACACACTTAGGCAACTGGCCACCATCACCGATTGATATATATAATTTTGATATATATACTGAATGAAGTTTGCGAATTTCATGTACGTACATTATAATTTAATTTTTCTAAAAAATCATCCACTACTACGTGTTGAACGAGTTCCTTTCTAATATACATGAATGCCGAAAAAAATTAAGTAAATGTACATAAAAATTTAATTCAAATAAAGTAAATGTATAAGTTTAAGTGCATAAAAAACTAAAAAAAATTTCGACGTAATACACTATTATATATGTATAACAATTCAAATTTTAACTCCTACAACTTATGGCTTGGTTGAATTCCAATTGGCTTGGTTGAATTATAATCAACTTAGTCATACCTTAGTTAGAGATGAATTTAATTTGGTGTAACAAAAATTTCTTGTAAATGCTGAAAAATTTGGGCTCAGTACATCTCATGCACTTGGATTATTAGCCATTTGATGTGAGATCTTTTATCCAATGTTGTCTCTTTCTACAACTTTGTTGAATTATAATTTTGTTATTTTTGGGAAAAAAAAAATAAGAAAAGAAAATTAAGGCCATGATTTGATTATTTAATAAAAAACTGAAATTTTTTGAGTGATGGCTCTATGGAATAAAGAAAACCAATTAAGGCTCTTCGCAAATGAAGTCACGTTTAATTCTTCATGATGGGCGGCACCACGACTTTATAAATTGTTTTCGGGACTATATTTTAAATTTCAACACCAAATATTTGATTAAAGAATCCGGTTGCAGGAAACGATACAAAGTTACAAACCATATGTTTTAATTTGGCCCGTGTTGTATTCTATCATTTGAATATACGGGAGAAAGTATCCGCGTGTTACGGAGATAAGATGGTTGAGTGATAAATCATAGAGTGTGATATGTTATAGGAGGCGATAAGTCATAAAGTGTGACAACCAAATGCCTTAGCCGTACGGGTTCCGCTCTTGAATTTAAAAATTCGTCGAAAGTATATCGAATGATCTCTCTAATGAAAGAACATGAAATTTTAAGAACACCCATATAATTTTTATAATTTATCGTTGTATGGTTTTTGATATAAAAGATTTTGAATAATTAGAGAAGTAAAATAATTTATGAAGGAGAGAAAAAAAAATGAATGGTTCAGATTTGAGGAGAGAGATAAAAATGAATGGTTAAAAATTTGAAAAGTTAAAAGTTAAAATGTTTTAGTAGAGACAGAGATATATAAAATAACTAGATTATTTTCCCGTGTAATACGCGGGTGAACTTATATAACTATTAACATGTTAACTTTCTGTAATAATATTATTTTACATTTAACACATTTAAATTTTAATACACTACATATTAAGAAACAATTTACATTATTGTTCTGGTAGTTCTTTATATGTTAAGTATCGACATAGACATATTGAGAAACAATTTACCCTATTTTTTTTATTCTTCTAATTTTTTACATTTTTAAGATAAATGACTTAACTTATTGCTATGTAAAATGTATTTCAATTTTTATAAGAAATCTAAAATAAAAGGAATGTTAAGTTAAAGCATTATTATATTTTAAAAAAATAGCTTGAGTGGGTTGTTAATGGAATTGTAAAAATTGGTATCAGAGAGAACAATTATTTTTTATGAATAGTGTTGGTAGGTTTGGTTGTGAATGTCATAAAAATCATAATCCTTCAAATATATAGGTTATTTGAATATAAACAGTTATGAACAAATTAATTATATTATATATATACCAAAAAGAAATGTATATAGTACAAGTTATTTATGCACAACAATTACAAGTAAACTATGCATAAGAAGGTATAAGTTAGTTATGCATAAAAACAATATAAAGTGTATAAGTTATTCATGCATAAAATACAACAAAATCTTTTGTTAGTTTTTTCTTTACCTCTTAAAATTTTTATTTTTATAACTTTTACTCTCATCATAGCATAATTGTATGTGCATTAAGTAAAACACCTTTTGACTCTTTCCTTTATTCATTTTTACCTTTGATTTTATATCTTTTAACTATTGTCCTTTATTCACTTTTGCCTTTATTTATTTTTACCTTTGACACAAAACTTTTGGGTTTTAATGTTTTTATTAAACAAATTTAATACGTTTACAAGTTTACCTTTAAACATTTGATTTTCATTATTTTTATCCAGTTCGCTATATAAAATGTTTTCTAATATATAATAATTTCATCATCGTTACATTTTACATTCATATAATATTTAAAGCATAATATATAACATCACCGTCATCAAATTATCATTATTGCATTAATATAGTTATTGGTTTTGTTCAATGCATTTATACATCATATACAACGTATTGTTTTTATATGTTATATTTAGTTCTATTACTGTTTTGTTGCGTTTTCTTAAAATTTGGGTGCGAAAATTTTAAATAAATGTATTTGTATTACACTAATATTGTTATATATTTTTTGTATTGAAAAATTTGTTATATAAAAAACGTGTTCCATAAAGCGGATATAACAACTAAATATCTAAGTGATACATTGGCTAGAAAAACAAAAACATATAACTTTGCAGAGGTTAAAATTTATAGTATAGTTAGAATAGTCAATATCATTAACTCATTAGTAAGGTTTTTGACCTTATTATACCCATTTGGGTTTAAATTTCACTTTACAAATTTGTGGATATGAGTTATTGAGGGATTTTCAGAAGGCTTGGGTTCCATCTAACCATTCATGTAACATAGGAGCAATTTGAAGTTAAAATAGTAATATACCAAGTCTACTACACCAAATTTAAAAAAGTGTAAGATAAAAAGTTGGTTGAAAGAAAAATTAACATATCTATCTATATCAATTAGTATTCGTTTATTTATATACAATTTGACACTTTACCTTTTTACGACTTTTACATCTTCCTGGCTAGAGGTCTTTATGGAAGCAATCTCTCTACCTTTGGATAGAGGTAAGACTGTCTACAGCTCACCTCCCCCATACCCCGCTCAGGGATTGGGTACAGTTGTTGTTGTTGTAATTTGTTGGTATATTTAATTATTGTTGACATTAATTTTGAGTCTAAATTTGTCTTTAAAAAAATTATTATTAAGTAATTATAAAATTTAAATTTTAAGGAAAATATAAATGTTAATTTGAAAGCTTTTAAATTATTGAAGACTTACTTATGAAGAACCTAAAAATGGATTTTACAAAATTCAGAAAAAGATAACGACAAACTTTATAAAGATATTTAATAAGGTATATAAGTTTTATAATGAATGAAAGGCAATAAAATATAAACGTGATATAAGTTTTGAAAACAATTAATTAATGAATTGAAACTTTGTAAGGAAATTGTGTAAGGAGAATTTAAATGGAAATGAGGTCATGGAAATGATCTAATGGTCCTAATTCATTTTTCTTTATCATCTAATGGTTATGACTTAATCAAAAAATAATTTAAGACCCTGGTTTATAATTATTGGGAGATAATTTCCTAATCCTCCCACGTACCAAAATGAAAGACATAAAGGCATAAGAATGTTCACGTGTATATCAAAATTGTAAGAATAAATTTGTTTAATGGTAGTGATTTAATTAGAGAATAAAAATTTACTAAAGAATCATTAAAAAACAAAAAGTGTTAGGTCCAGTTTTAACTAAACTGGAGCTCTCCAGTGACATCTGGAGAGCATGAGGAATTGTCCGAAATATTAGAAGTCCAGTTGCATTGTACAGGTTTAGCAACTGATGACTTCCTCCAGTTGAGATCAGACGACTAGAATCTGAAGACCTTCCAGTTGAAGTCAAAGACAACAAATGGAAAATAGAGATTGGCAATGGCAGCGAAGCCCAGTTGACAATCTACCAGATCAATCAACTGGAGAATCCTCCAGTGTAAATGCTCTTACAAAGCTTTACACTGATTACGAGGAGGACCTTTTTACTCTACATCCTTTTAACCGGACAATGATATTGTCTTTGGATAAAGATACAAAGATGTAGAGTGGTTGAATAAAGTAACCTTTTGTCTTACTTTATTTAACACACACAAAGGATTATTTAAACAATACTTTTGTGTGCTGTCAACCATATTTGTACATCGAAGTTGAGATCCCCATGCTCAATCTTCGACTATAAATAGAGGTCCTTGCACAAGCTGTTTCAATAACTTTGCAAATACAATATTCTGCAATATTGGTGAACTTGTGCAATATTCTCTCAATCGCAAAAAGAAACATTTCACAACTCTAAGTGTTTCGATTGTTTAGGAGAATTTCCAAGTTTAGATCAATTGTAATTCATGGGTTGTTAGGATATTTACATTCTTGTATTATCTTGGTTCCGCAACAACCTTGTATTTTATTTAAACAGTAATAAATAAAATACACTTGAAATTACATATTGTCTCACCAGTTTATATGCTCGTCATCTATATTATTGCATGTATTAACATTCTGTCACTTTAATACTTAATTCCAGTTAACCTGGTACACGATCAAACTAAACTGGTCACATCCAGATTAATTGATCGTGTTGCAAAGTTCACTCACCATCGACATAGAGGTGTCTTCAGCACCCATCTAGTGATAGTTGGGACTAATAAGTGGTATCAGAGCAGGCAGGTTGAATTGTTTCAATTCTATAACCTAGGTCTGCTTCGATGGCTGCTGAAGGTGAGAATGGTTCTGGTCCAA
Source organism: Erigeron canadensis (assembly GCF_010389155.1). Taxonomy (NCBI): domain Eukaryota; kingdom Viridiplantae; phylum Streptophyta; class Magnoliopsida; order Asterales; family Asteraceae; genus Erigeron; species Erigeron canadensis. The sequence continues at coordinate 20,717,714 of NC_057766.1, read as the reverse complement.
ATGAATCTAATCCTAATATTGCTACTCCTTTAAATACTAACCCTCCTCCTCCTCCTCCTACTCCTGGAGCTAACCACGTTCATGTACATTACTCCAACTCTCCTGTTCCCAAATTCGATGGGAATGGTGAGACATTTGGTACATGGAAGGCTAGAATGCTCTTGCATTTTGGTGGGATAGAGAGGTATATGTTGAAAATCCTTAAGGATGGGCCATATACACCCATGTCCAGTGGTGTTAGCCCTCTTCTCGACCCCACTGGGAGAAGAGGCACCAGGGAAAAATCTGAGGAACATTGGTCAGATGAGGATCGCAGATTGGTTGATCTTGATACCAAACTGAAAAACATGATTCTTTCTGCTATACCTGAGGAACTAATTCCTACTCTTGTGCTATTTCCAAGTGCAAAATCTATGTGGGATGAATTAGTTCTCCAGTTTGAAGGAGGAAATGACACCATTGTCACTAGAAAGGTTGCTCTCAACAAGAAGTATGAATCCTTCTTTGCTCTTCCCAATGAAAGTTTAACTGGTACTTATACCAGATTTACTGGCCTAATTAATCAACTTAGAGGCTTGGGAGTGGAGAAGGATAAGGATATTCTTCTTGAAAAATTCTGTGATGTTTTGCCATCCAAATGGGCACACATGGTTCTTGTCTTAAGACAAGGAAAGACCTTGCATAGCCATACTCTTGCCTCTCTTTATGGAGCCTTCAGATTTACTGAAGATAATGATGCAGCAAGATTACTCGCTGAACAAGATGCTTTAAACCATGCTCAGAGTTCCAAGGCTGCCAACTTTTCTGGGCAACCTTGTGCTGCTTTAATATCTACTGAGAATGTCCAGTCACATTCTATGAAGGAAATGTTAAACAACTTTTTGAACTCTGGTCTAACCACTAATCTCAGTGATGGTTGTGAGGAAACTGACGATGATGATCTGGTTGCCATGATTGCTAAAACCTTTAATAGGTTTAAGCATAAATCTAATCGATTTAATGGGTCCAATAATGCTTCCAATTCAATCTCAATGGATAAGGCTAATCTTACCTGCTATAAATGTGGTAAGAAAGGCCATTTCATGAAGGAATGCAGATCTAGTCAGATGAACTACCAAACTGGTCCTATTGTCCCAAACTTTGTTAAAACTGATGATTATAAGGCCAAATACAAGAAACTTAAGGCCCAGATTGCTCTCATGTCTCTTGAACAAAATAATGAGAAAGAAAAGAACAAGTGCATGATGGCTCAAACTGAAGGGAAATGGGAACTCTCTGATGACTCATCTGATGATGAAGAAGAGATTAGAGATATGTGTTTCATGGCATTGGAGAGTCAACAACCAGTGGTGAAGGATGATGTTGTATCTGGAAGATGGGTTGATATCATTTTAAAGAAGGTAAGGGATTATGATATCGAAATTGATTCAGAACTGAAATTGGATATTGCTGAATCATTGAATGATGACTTGTTATTTGTTGAAACCATGAGAACTGACTGTGAAAGATATTTAGAAACAGTTTTGGTTGAATTAAACAACATGAAAAGTCAAGTAAATGATTTGCAAAGTGTCCAGTTGGCTCTTAAAGAGTCAGATTTGAAAAACGAGGCATTGGAAAGAGATAACCAAAAACTGAAATTTGATCTTGAAAAAGAACATATGGTTATTAATTCTTGGGTTCAAGCATCTGGTAAAAATTATGACGCTTTTTCTAAAACCATTGATGCTCAAAAAACTGCCTGGAAATCTGGTGATCTTCAGATGGCAGCTGTTTTACCCACAATTCACCAATTGCCAGAATCTGTTAAAATTGAAACACCTTATGATTCCTCTGGCACAATCAAATCTGAATCCACTAAGACCAACCCTGTTGAGGTTAAAACTGGAGCCAAGAAGGCTAAAGCTACAGTTAAAAAGGAATATGGTGACAATCCCTTACCTCATAAGTCAAGTGAGTCCTCAACTCTAAAGACTAAAACCCCCGCTGAGCCAAAGTCCAAAGGCCAGCAGCCTGAAGAAAAAAACATTTTGGTAAGAATGGAAAATCAAATCCAAATTTGTCAAGGCAGGTACAAAGTTGTACTGCCAGAATTAAGAATTTGGAAGGAGGTGCATCCTCTTCTGTTGAAAAACAAATTGTCAAAACTCCTCCTCAAAAACAAAAGATAAAACAATCTGCTCAGAAAGGAGCATACATCGAAAAGAAAAAGGAGGTCAATGTTCCACTGAAACCAATTGTTTTTATTCCAGAAACTGGAGAGAACCCTCCAGTTTCCTCATCCAGTTCAACACCTAGTCAAGCACATGGGACTTCTCGGAAGAAGTCCAGTGGACCCATCAAGAAAAGATGGGTTCACAAAAATAACTGATCACTAACTTGGGTGTGCAGGGCGATCGAAACAAAAATATTTGGTATCTGGACAGCGCAGCTGGCCGGACTATGACCGGATGTAAGCCCCTGCTGGAAGAGTTCACTGCATGTGATGGACCTGCAGTGACATTTGGTAATGATGGAAGTGGGAAAACTGAAGGATATGGTGTTGTTGACAATGGGCAGATTCAATTCACTAAGGTTGCATTTGTAAATGGTTTGAAATATAACTTGATAAGTGTCAGTCAACTTTGTGATGATGGATATAGGGTACTGTTCGACATTGCTCAAGGCACTGTTTTTAACAAGGATTGGAAGGTAGTAATGATTGCACCAAGAAAAGGGAATGTGTACATCATGAACATGGAGCCTACTCCAAAAGAGCATTGTTTCTATGTCAAGGTTGATGAGGACACCAACTGGCTGTGGCATAAACGGTTATCCCATCTTAACTTCAAAAACATTAACAAGTTGTCAAGAAAGCAACTAGTTGATGGGATACCTTTGTTTTCCTTTAAAAGGGAGAAGCCATGTCCAGGGTGTGAAATGGGCAAAAAGAAAAGAGCCAGTTTCAAGACCAAACAGAATTTCAGCATCACTGAACCTCTTCACATGCTTCATATGGACCTTTTGGTCCAGTGAATGTTCAAACTAAAGCTGGTAAAAGGTACACTTTGGTTGTGGTCGATGAATACACCAGATTTTGTTGGGTGATATTTATCAGATCAAAGAGTGATGCATCTGGTGAAATTATCTCTCTCATCAAGCGAATTGAGCTCAAGTTTACCAAGAAAGTTTGTCAGTTGCGAAGTGATAACGGTACAGAATTCATGAATAAAGAATTGGAGACATTTTGCACTGACACTGGCGTTTCTCAAAACTTCTCGTCAGCTCGTTCTCCAGAACAAAATGGTGTGGTTGAAAGGAAGAATCGCACATTGATTGAAGCTGCCAGAAGTATGTTATCTGAATCTGGTCTTCCCACCTGTTTTGGGCTGAAGCTGTAGCAACTGCGTGTCACACCCAAACCGGTCAGTTTATGTCAAGAGACATAGGAAGACTGCCTATGAAGTCCTCAGGAATCGTAAGCCAAATGTTGGATATTTCCATGTATTTGGCTGTCCAGTTTACATTTTAAACGATTCCAGTCAGTTGGGAAAATTCGATGCAAAAGCTGACGAAGGTGTCTTTGTGGGGTATTCAAATATTAGAAAAGCCTATAGAGTTTATAATTATAGACTCCAAAAGGTACATGAGACAATTCATGTCACGTTCGATGAATCAAATGAAGCAATCAACAAAAGACCAACCCTTGATTTATCTTCAGTTGTCCCAGTTGATTTGGTGTATCTGATCAGGTTCATCAATCAGTTAGTACACCAGAAAATGTTTCCAAACACCAAGTCTTGGAACCAGTTAAGGTAAAGAAGAACTTCTGTGACACCTCATTCTATCCTTCTATCAGTTTTAACCTACCTGAAAAACTGGTAATTGGATCTGATGTGCGTGCCACAACAACATCAGAACCACTACAAGCTTCTCCAGTTCTTCAAGAGATACCTTTGTTTGAAGATAATCATGTTAACTCTTCAGTTGACAATAATGATGAAGTTGAAGTAGTTTGGACTGATTCTCCTCCTGTTGCTGCAACAGTTGGAGATCGTCAGGTGTCTTGCACTGATGTTGTATTACACCAACCTAGTCAATACACTAAATGGACTGCTGCTCATCCCATTGAGCAGATTATTGGCAATCCAGATAGTGGGGTTCAGACTAGAAGAGCCACAAGTGATCAATGCTTGAACGTCACCTTCTTATCACTAATTGAACCGAAGAAGATTGACGAGGCTATGGCAGATCCAAGCTGGGTTGAAGCTATGCAAGAAGAACTCAACCAGTTCGAAAGGAACAATGTTTGGGAGCTTGTTCCTTGTCCTCCAGGGTTAAGAGAGAACCCATTGGAACGAGGTGGGTCTACCGGAACAAGATGGATGAAGATGGCAACGTTGTCAGAAACAAAGCTAGATTAGTTGCCAAGGGTTATTGTCAGGCAGAAGGTGTTGATTTCGATGAAACTTTTGCTCCAGTTGCAAGACTTGAAGCCATCAGAATTTTCTTGGCTTATGCTGCTCACTTACAATTCAAGGTTTTCCAGATGGATGTAAAAAGTGCGTTTCTGAATGGCACATTGGAAGAAGAAGTGTATGTACGCAGACTCCAGGCTTCATAAATGAAAAGCATCCACATTGGGTATATAGACTGAACAAAGCTTTATATGGTCTTCGACAAGCCCCAAGAGCCTGGTATGATACTCTAACTAAACATCTTCTCAAAAATGGTTTTCAAAGAGGTGCAATAGATAATACCTTGTTCATCTTGAAAGAAAAAGGTGATATCTTGCTGGTACAAATTTATGTTGATGATATTATATTTGGGTCAACTGATGATGGAATGTGTAAAAGGTTTTCAAAAATTATGTCTCAAGAATATGAGATGAGTTTAATGGGTGAATTAACATTTTTCTTAGGTTTACAAATTAAACAAACCATGGATGGTATTTTTATTAACAAGAAAAATATGTCAGAGATTTGTTGAGAAAATACAAATTTGATTCAATCCCATCAAAAACCACACCTATTTCAGCTCCATTAAATTTGGACTCTGACCCAAATGGAAAACCAGTGGACCAAAAAGAATATCGTGGAATGGTTGGTTCACTGATGTATCTAACTGCCAGTCGACCAGATATAATGTTTGCAACATGTTTATGTGCAGATTTCAGGCAAATCCAAAAGAATCACACTTGCATGCTGTTAAACGCATTTTCAGGTACCTGAAAGGGTGCCCTAGCCTTGGTCTTTGGTATCCCAAAGGCTCAGGGTTAGATCTAATGGGTTATTCAGATTCAGATCATGCAGGTTGTAAGATTGATAGAAAATCCACAACTGGTGGATGTCATTTCCTAGGGGGAAAACTGGTGAGTTGGACAAGTAAGAAGCAGACTTCAGTCTCAATGTCTACTGCTGAGGCAGAATACATTTCTGCGGCCAGTTGCTGTGCCCAGATTCTCTGGATCAAAACCAGTTACTTGATTATGGCATGAAATTTACAAGAACCCCAATCTTTTGTGACAACACCAGTGCTATTGCTATATCTCACAACCCAGTGATGCACTCAAAGACAAAGCATATTGATATCAGGTATCACTTCATTCGTGATCATGTTATGAAAGGAGATATTGAAATACATTTCATCCCCACTGATAAACAGTTAGCTGATGTTTTTACAAAACCTCTTGATGAAAAGACTTTTAAACATCTCATCAGTGAACTGGGTATGTTAAATCCTCATTAAACTGAAGAGGCCCTTCAGTTGAGGATGGTCCAGGTGATCCTTGATTGGTTGGAGATTGAACGCCTTGATGTACTCAAAGACTAGTCATTGATCAAATGGATCACATTTTAGGGGGAAAAAGACTCAAAATATTTTTCAAATAAATTATTGAAAAATGCAACTGAAGGTTATCAGTTGAAACTGGCATCTAAATTTTCTTTGGTTGCTAGTTGGTCTTGTCTCAAAATGGTGGTCAGCCAGATTTCATAACGTTGTGTTTTACTTGGTGGATACTTGTGACACGTGATGTTACTCGAGTACTAACCTCGCACTCACGAACGTCACCTGACATGTCTTACGTGTCAAGACTTTTGCCGAATGTACTGCACTTTTTATGGGTATTGGTGAAGTTAGTGGGTAAATGTGAATACCAGCCGTCGTAGCATTAAATGCTTGATGGGAAGTATTAAATATTTTTGAATTCTCAAAATTTGGAAAATAACTTTTACAAATTATTTCAAACTTTTGGAGACTAAAATATCTTTTCGTATATATTTTGGCAATATTTTACTGCCTATATATACCCCCCACCAATATATCCGTCTCATTTACTTCTCTCAAAATTCCTTCATTTACTCTTTCAATCATTCACAATTCGAGATCCTTTTCTCTCTTTCTTTTTAAGTCCAAAACCCTAAATCTAAATTCACAAATGGCTCCTAAATCTTCTTCTTCATCTCGTTCTCGTGATGTGAATCTACTCACTGCTGAGTACATTCCATCACAAAATGTTAATCGTGCCACTGGTGCTCCCATAAGCTCTAAGCTTATTAAACTAAATCCAAATAATCCAATGGCATCTCTTCAAGGGCTCCAGGCCGCTGACTCTCTTATCGGGAGAATCCAATCCTTTCTTCGGATTTCTCCCCTCAGCGATGCCTTCTCTTTGAATCCACACAAGCTATTCCATGATTACTTGTGTGAGTTCTGGTACACTGCCTCTCTTTCTGAGGACTGCTCATCCATCTCCTTTCTCTAAAGGATGGGTCAGTCCAGTCGTGTACCATCACACTGGAACGTTGAGGGAAGCCCTAACCTCAACTACTGGAGACATAATGAAACTCCAGTGGTGATTTCCTCCAATATCAATTTCCGCCAGGTCTTCCTTGATATGGGAAATAAGGAGATGGTGGAGGGGGATGTGTTGAAGACCAAGGGGTCCATTACAATGAAGGGGCTTTCACCATCCTGGAAGTTCTTTATGGTCCACTTGGTGGAAAGTTTGGGAGGGAGTTCTGGTGGATTGGACCAGATAAACTCCTTCCAGGCAGAATGGGTACTGCCTTTGGAATGGGCTGAGGGTGGATTTTGCAGGCATTTGTTCAGAAGCCTGGTATTCAAGTTAAAGGGTAACAGGGGTCCTTGTGTTCCCTTTTCAAGGTTTCTGTCCCTTTGTTTTATTCAGATTCTGGGCAGAGACGAGAGTACAACAACACGCAATCCTCGTTCTCTGTGCCAGAACTGTTGAGGAATCTGGACAACCTGGTGTCCACTTCTGATGAAGTCCAGATGTCCCCGAGAATGATTTTTGCATTCTCTAAAATGATGCACCACAATCTGGTGAATCAGAAAGGCAACTGGGCGGGCCTCAAAATAATGAGAGGGACCCACCGGTTCGTCTACTGAAGTTGTAACTGTGGCAGAGCAGGAGTCCAGGCAGTTCCTAAAGCAAGAAGATCCTCTAAAAGCAGGAGATCAAGATCTGGACTTGCTGCACTGACCAGTCACAATCTGTGATAGTGGTCTCTGAAGCGCTGCCGATGATATTGCAACTGAGGATAGAGAGCAGAGTTGTGGTTGAGGCACCAGTCACCTCTGTCCAGGGAGAAGATGCTTCGGCAACGGATCCTCAAACTGATGATACCATTGAGGCAACTCAAACTGGTCATCAGGAGTCTGAACAACTTGTTCAGCCACCCCAACATTTATGGATCTTGGCATAAATGAGGGTGTGTTCAGCTTGAGTCTTCGGACTCATCTGAGACAGAATCTGACCAGGAGATGGCTGATGCGACTATACTTGATCAGCTCCTTCTCTCTGGTCAACCCCAAGAACCCAAGAACCACATGTTCAGTTTCCCAACTCATGTACAAAGCTTAGAAATACCTCCAATATTCACCTCTCGCCAATCACCTTCTTCTATGGGTGTGCCTAGAAATAGACACATCCTAACCCCACCGTCGCCGTCGTTCACACCTGAGCATTCTCAGCATGAACGACACATTGAATCTCTTCCTTTCATTTCTAAAACCCTCCTCTTCTCTCTACTGATGCTACTGCAACTGGAGAACCAGATATTGTCATACCTCGTCCAGTTGCACTGTAGCTTTCTCAGCTGGTCCAGTGACACCTTCTCCTCCGTCATTGGACAGCCAGTTCGTGTCTTTCAAACGATCTCTCGAACCTTCTTGCGAGGGGTGGAAGAGATTCAAAAGACACTGGAGAGAAGAGAACACCAAGTCCTCTCAGGTACCACAAGGATCATCTGCAAAATATTAAAGTGGTTGACCTGGGGATTAACAAGTTCTCTGCTAATGAGGACTTGGTGTTTGGCAAGCTGAACGAGTTAGTGGAATCCTCCAATCAATTGGCAATATCTTTAAGGGAGGCATTCGCACTGACTCAATCTGGAGTCACATCTCAATATCCAACCTGCTGAACAATACTGTCAGATCTTCAGAGGTTGATATTAAGAATCTGGAAAGGCAGGTGCAAGAGCTGTGTAGCAAACCTGGCCTAGATGTGACAGAGCTTGGGAGTCGGTTGGCCTCTTCAGTGGGTCTCAAGATCGAAGAAGAAACTTTGGCTGCCAGTGAGAGTAACTTGATAGAAAAGGTGATATCTGAGATCACCAAGATTGCAGTGCCCCAGGTCGATCTCACTCCAATAACATCTGAGATTGATCGGTTGAGGTGCAGTCTGGATACGCTGGTAGCAAAGTGTCTGAACATTCAATAATCTGATCGACCACTGAAGTTGGCAAGGAAAGGGCGGTTGAGCCTGACAGTGCTCAGGAAGTCCCTGCAACTGGGCTCTCTTCAGATGATCTCTCCATTCTCAAACAAATTTAAAGAGTCAAGAGCAGACAAGTGGAAATGTAATGACTCAATCTCAAGAGATAAATCATCTTTGGAGGACAGTTCGCATGCTTTGTGGAGTCTTCAAAGAGTGTAAGACAATGCAATCATGGCAGCCTCTAGATCGCCTGCCCTCTAGTTGCTGATTTTGAAGCCATCAGGCAGGGACTAGATGCTGCCAAGGGGGAAAGGTCGGTACATGCCCCTCACACTCTGTGAAGACTTCAAGTAAAGGGAAGGAGATGTGATGGCTACCAGTACTGAGGCTGGTGAGCAAGGGTTGAGTGTTTGATGATGTGGTGGTAGGGAGTGTTGACAAGGGAAAGGCCATTGCTGATGAATCTTTGGAACCAGCCACCGATGCACCAATGTTGGAAACTGGCAATGTCGATTTGTTGCCTCAGTTACTGAAAGCGAGAGCCAGAAATTAGCAAGAGTGGGATACCTGGTCAAGGAAAGGAAGAAACAAATGAAGGCAAACCAGTTTGAATCAAGAGAAAAAATCTTCCAACCCCTCTTGTTGATATCACTGTGCTCAACTCCTGGCTTGACACTTGTTGAATACAAGAAGATCAAAGAAGATCCAAGAATAGTCAATGCACTGAAGGAGATGCTTGAAGTGGAACTGGACAAACACTACCAGGATGATGAGGCTGAACTGGATGCAAAGTGTTTGAATGTATCGGTGGAAAAGGCCAGAGAGATCAGATCTGAAGGATTCTCAAGAGAACTGAGCAGGTCAAGAAGGCGGTCACCAAAGTGTTGAATCCACCCAAGTCCAAAGGAAGAAGAAAACAAAAGGCCTTACCAAGAGATGCAAAATCTGAGGACTTGGGTTAGAACCATGTGAACCACAACAGATGATATTCGAGCTGCTACACAAAACTGAGCACCGAGCAAAATCAAACTGACAAATGAATCTGAAGCTCGCAATATTTGTCAGATGTACAGCGTCGAAGGCACATAGAGGCAGGATTACT